>NW_028251673.1:0-249397 GCF_964263255.1 Lissotriton vulgaris | reverse complement strand
GGCAACCAGACTAACATATACTGAAATGACGGCAAATTGCCAAGCATTAACAGAATAAACAAGAGATTATCTTTGGATATTGATCCTTTATTTCATATTCCATGGAGAACTTGAATACAGCTAACGCGTTTCGCCCGTAACTGGGCTTCTTCAGGGCATCAAAGAAGACAAGCTCCTCAGTTTCTTGGCTATTCCCAGGGCGATATCTTTTTAATGAAACAGAAGCTATACGTTTTGTTATCACTCTGCATAAGTAATATCCAAATTCGTGGACGCTGAAAATCTTCTTATGCAGAGCTGTGCGACTAAGGTTCTCTGCGCATGTATAGAATTAAAAAAGCTGTAATCCTCATCGCCAGTATAATCCGTGTTCGGATTCGGCGTCAAACGTCAGTGCAGCGCGTGTCTCGATTGGGCAGCGTCAAAGCTTTTGAGGCTGCCCAATCGAGACTGCTCTGCATAAGAAGATTTTCAGCGTCCATGAATTTGGATATTACTTGTGCGGAGCGATAACAAGACGTATAGCTTCAGTTTCAATAAAAAGATATCGCACTGGGAATAGCCAAGAAACTGAGGAGCTTGTCTTCTTGGATGCCCCGAAGCAGCCCAGATACGGGCGAAACGCGTTGGCTCTCTTTAAGTTCCCCAAAGAATATGAAATTAATGATCAAATATCCACGGATAATCTCTTGATTCTTCTGTTTATGCTTGGCAATTTTGCTGTAATTTCAGTATATATTGGTCTGGTTGCCTCGCAGATCTTTGTGATTTAAACCAGGGTATTATCACCAAGTCCTACCATCCTCATCCTAGTCATTTACTAATCAGAACTACTAAATATGAACTGGCCGAAGAACCACACAAGTCACTATTACTGCCATAAACTCAACTATTAATAGTGAAAAACAAAGTAATAGGGAGTCTTACTCTAATAATACAAGTTACAAAACCTTGTGACCAAAATTATACTCCCCAATCCCACTTCCTGAAGTTTGTAATGTTTCAGCAAGCTGTGAGGAGAGGCCCAGGTACCTGCTTGAGAGATCTCTGATAAAGAAACCCCTTTCAAGTCAGTCCAAGAGGCCGCTACACCTCTTCTGGATCCGCCCTTGATATTCAATGATGGAGTAACATTGGAAGCCTCATAAACTTTTGAAATAGTTGGGGGCGCTAGGTTGCGCACGACCAAGATGGTCGCGCACCTGTGAGGCTCCAGCCCAGCCAGGCAGACAATTATCCTTTAAACCTATCCTCTGATATGTAGGCGAAATTGAACCCCCACCATTGGCTGCCGGAGACCCTGCTGATTCCGAGGGTATCCGTTTCATGGGCCCAAACTGCCGAATTGTAGCTGAACGAACTGACATAGGTGGAAGCGGTCAGAGTTAAACTGACGCGGTGACCCGACTGCGGCTCAATCAGCTGGGACAGCCCGAGGCAAAGCCTGCAGCGGGAGGTAGAGCTCCGTGCGTCGGCCGGCGGCGGACGTGCTATGCTGCTCTCCAAGACCTCGGCAGCGGAGTGCAAAACGGAGAGCCGCGCTTGTGGACGCTGAGCTCCCCTCCTCCCTCCCCCCGGAAATCAGAGATATTTGTGGGCGGCTGCCCACAGCCCTGGAGGCCCTTCGGCGGGGGCCTGGAGGGAAGTAGAGGCCTAGGCCGAGCTGCCGCTGAGCAATGCCGCAGCGGCGGGTACAAGTGACAGAGTTAATACCGGCGGGGCCCTGAAAGATCCGATCGTATCCTGTGAGTCATACATTTGTGCACTGGGCCAAAAGACCTCCCCCCCTCCCCGCCTGCCTGGAGCTTGTTGTCGGCCCCTGCGGCGGCCCGGGGGAGGTGCAGCCGCCATTTTGACTCGGCGTGGTGTGCATCACCAGGGAAAAGAGCACCCCATTTCAGTGACTACCCGAGCTCGGGGACCGGATTGAAATATCCCCTACAGGCAGTATTTTTTTGACTGTGGTCCCGAGTGTGGCCCCAAAGCTCACGCAAGCGGGACTGGTTGGCTGGTGCCCTGCAGTTTCGATAGGCTGCGAGGGGGCAGCTGGACGCTGCTGTATGTTGATGAAGAGGGGCCCGGAGTCAAGCAGAGTGCTGTGTCGGGGGGGGGGGGTCCGAAGGTCCGAAGGTTGTTCCCCCGCCCTCGAGTCACACAGCAGCTTGCACCCAACAGGTCAGTGGCCTAACTCCTATTGTCCTGTGGTGCCCTTGCACCTCGCTGCACCATTCAGACCCACAGGTGCGAGCCTACGCCGTCTGCTCTAGCATAGTCACAGCCGATAGCCACCTACAGCTGACATCTACTCCTGGCCCTGTGGACCATAACTCAGTACACGCTCTGGGTGTGACGGAGACCCTCCTGCAGGCGACTACATCTACCGCGGTGGCCAGCTCAGCACCTGCACACTGTGCTTTAGCTAGTATTTGATCACGATGTAGAGAACATCGATCACTGCTTCACTCTGCGCTCCTTCCCCTAGGGGGCTTAGTCATTACTGCAAAATATCCAGTGGGCTGTCAAGATGGGGCGCACTGAAACTAAACAATCGAAACTCCAGTAGAAACGCGCAAAGCTCCCAGATCGCAATCTATGGAGCATGCAGACTCGGGAGCCACGGGGGAGGTGGAAGAAGATTGGAAGGTGCTCCTGTTAGGCATGAAACAGAGCCTCACGGCATAGACACGAAAATGGACACCATGAACTCGCGTATAGAAGCAGTGGTTAACAAATTAGATTAGCACGAACACCGCATCAAGGAAGTCAAAACCAGGGTGTCAGACCTGGAGGATTGCGCCACCACCAGTAAAGGTCAACTCACATAGATGGATAAGCTGCTCCGAATCATCGCCGAGAAAAATTAGGATTTGGAGGCGCGCTCCAGAAGGAACAATGTACGCATCCTAGGCCTGGCGGAATCCACCAACGTGGGCCGTATGGAGGACTTTGTTGAGAAATTGGTGGCGGATTTGTTCGGTAGGGAATCCTTCTCAGCTCACCTGGTGGTGGAATGGGCGCACAGATCCCTGGCGGTTCGCCCCCCTCCGGGAGCAGCACCACGGCTGGTGATAGCCTGATTTCTGAACTATCGGGATAGGGATACGGTCCTACGCCTGGCTCGCGGAAGAAAGCAGGTACACTATGAGAACACAACATTTGCATTCTTTCCGGATTTCACTCAGTCAGGGCAGGAGGCCAGACGCAAGTTTTCAGCAGTTAAGAAGAAACTTCAAATGCAGGAGATCCCTTATGCTATGCTGTACCCAGCGAAATTGAAGGTTACTCATCTGGGGAAGCAACACTACTTCTAGAGCCCGTAACAGGTTTAGGACTATCTCAAGCGTCACCGCAAAGCTACATCGGCGGGCTCTGGAGCACGGGATCGCTCTCGGTCTCATTCTCCCCTATCAGACCCAGACTGAAGACTTTACTAACTCTATAAACTCTGCAGGTCCCCTGGACACTCTGCTTTTGAAGTTCTGATCTGCAAGGGTGGTGTATGAAACAGTTTACTACATATTTTCTATAATCTGCCTGGCAATCTGCCCCCGTCCCGCTGGGTCTGTCTGTTGTAAAACGGTACAGGAGGCGGGTGAAAGTATGGCAGGCAGAGGGCGGGTCGTGTACCCCTGGTGTTTTCCCTATGTGAGCGTTCCCCATTCCGACATGTTAAAATGGGGAAGTAAGAGTTATGTTATGCATGTTCAGAGGGGGGTGGAGATTGTGTACCTGGCAAGTTGGGGAAGCCAGTTTGGGAGGGGGGAGAATTCCTTGGATGTCACATGTCCATCTATTCACTCACTAATAGCAAAGACAGCACAATTAAGTATAAGCACTGTGGTAATGGCGGATAGTACCCGAGACACGCATATTATTAAAAAAATGTCATGGAATGTGCAGGGACTGAACAACCTGGGGAAGAAAAGGCAGGTGCTGGGATACTTAGATCGCCACCATATCGCCATTGCCATGTAACAGGAACACATTTGTGCCCCAAGACTACGTCCGTGTTTGCTTCGAAGTGGGCTTCATATCGCTTCTTTGCATCCTATTCAACTTACGCCCGAGGGGTCACGATCTTAGTTAGAAAGGGGTTGCATTTGTACCAGGAGGGACAGAGATGGATACAGGTGGTCGCTACTGTCATCTCTGGGGGAGACTAAACTCATACGATGTGACCTTTGCCAACTACTATGGCCCAAACACTGACGAGCCTCACGCACTCCTCCAACTATTGGAGCAAGATTCAGGAGATAGGTACAACTTACATGGTATTGGGGGGTGATTTTAACGTGACGGTGCAGCCTCAACTGGACAGGTCCACTGCCTCCCCAGCCCACTATACTAACTCAAGCAGGACACTACAGGAATTCATAGCCGACAATTGTTTAATAGATTCTTGGAGGCAGGTGCATCCCACTGGGCGAGAGGGCACCCATTACTCGTCAGTTCACACATCCTGGGCTAGACTAGATTACATACTTTTATCTGCTGGAATGGCACACTGGCTAGGGCACGTGACACATTTAGCCCGTACGTACTCTGATCACTCGCCTGTCTTGGCGGAATTACAGACCCGATACAACACTCCCCCTATAGGAGTTGGCACCTCAATCCATTGCACTTGCAGGACACAGTTTTTAAGGCAGAAATAGAACAGGATATTCAGGACTTTTTTGAGCGCAACATGAACTCTGTATCTAGTGTTACCATAGTGTGGGAAGCCTTTAAGTTCACAGCTCGGGGTGGTGCATTTCCAAAGGGGGTGGCATCCTCAAGACACTTCGCAACGACCTTAGCAAATTGGAAAAAACACTCAAACAGCTGGAAGCTGACATCACCACTGACCCCGATGGACACACACTTAAGGCCAAGATGCTTGACACGCTGACGGAATATGAAGAACAAGCTGACCGAGAGAGCAGGTTTCGAGGCAAGCCATACATAGCGAGAGGGTATGGTGAGGACGACCGTCCGGGAAAGGCTCTGGCGGTTTCGATTAGGCCCCCTACGTTTTCCAACGATGTCACAACCATACGGGACGCGCAGGGCAACCTACACAGAAACCTTCCTGACCAGCTCAATACCTTTAGAGACTTCTATAGCAGCCTATACTCTTCCCAGAGGGGGGACCCGCTAGACCTGGTGGAATACCTAGATGACATAGCTTTAGCGTGGTTGGGAGATACTACCCGTAAGTTTCTGGACCTCAATCTGGAATTGAACGAAATTACAGATGCAATCATGCAAATGAGGTCGGGACGGGCTCCGGGGTCTGATGGGCTACAAATAGAATTTTATAAAATATATGCCCCTATATTAGCCCCTATCCTCAGGGAAGTCTTTTATGCTGCGCGCGAAGAGGGATGCCTACCGGAGTCTATGCAAGAGGCCTTACTCACCTCATTACTTAAACCAGGGAAGGCCCCAATATACTGTGACTCATATCGGCCCCTGTCTTTATTAAACTGCGATATGAAAATACTTGCAAAAGTTCTGGCGACCAGACTCAACTTGCTGATGCAGACACTTGTGCTACCTGACCAGGCTGGGTTCATCCCGAGTCGGGCCACGGCGCACAACCTCAGAACCCTAGCCGCAGTTCTACAGTATATAGACCCCCAGGTGTGAAGCGGTGGCGGTTTTCCTCGACGCTACCAAAGTGTTTGATTCCCTGGAGTGGGAAACTTTTGAAATAGTTTATTTACCCCACCTGTATGTAGTAATGATAGCAGCTTTACATCCCTGGTCGACACTTCTGAAGGTGAAAACCAGTTAAGCCATTTTCCTGAAGCTCTTGGTACTATTTAAGTATATCAAGACCATTCAAGAGAATGGAGAAGGGTTTCATCATGAGAGGAGGGATTAGGAAAAAAGAAGGAAGGAAAAACTCCTGATGCTTATGGCCCAAAGAGGAAGCCTCTGTTAGGAGACCCGGGTCAGTTCTCAAAATTATTCCATCTTTTAAAACCCTCAAACCTGGAGGTTTACACAATAGGGCACCTAATTCACCAATCCTCCTGCGTGAGGAAACGGCTATAAAAATACCACTTTTAATGTGAGCCATAGTTAAAGGTTCCAAGGGAAGCTTTCCAAGGATGTAAAGACCAAAGGTAAATCCCAGGGAGGAACAAATGGGAGTATCATATATCTAGAGATGGGGAAACTTCTCAGTGGCCTAAGAACTAAAGTCTTGATGCTGAGTTTGCAGGACAGGAATTTACTCTGCTGGGGCGACAAAATAAAGTATGCCCTTAGGGTGTACCTGCATGCCAAATTTTGCGATGTCTGCCATCCCAGCAAACATTTCTTTTACAAGAAATGCTGTCATAGTGGTTTCTATAAATGCTTTTAAAGTTTGACGGATGGTTACGTCAACATGATGGAGTTGTACCTCAAACTTTCACCTTTTTTGGGTTGTCAAATAGAAAATCCTAATACAGGACTCAACATTGCCACTGATAAACTTAGTATAATCATCAAAAATAAACTAAAATATTGTGCCAATCTCACAATCAACTGAAGAGCTTTGTTTTTTTAAACAGCAGTTTTTGAAATCCTTCCAATGCATATAACATGATGACAATGTGGAAGGCAGACAAGACTACTGGGTTACCAAGAGTAAAGGATAGGGAGCCCCTCTCCTCTTCCTCACCACACCTTTCAATCTCCAAATCAAAAGAGATAAGTGAGCTAGTAGATGGGATTTCTGGTTCACTAGAGAAGAAGGAGACAATGAACCTCTCCAATGAGGACCTAGAGATATTGAGAGAAGCAGAGAGAGCGAGGACCACCTTGGCCAGAATGGAACCACCAACACCACTTCAGCCTTCTGGGTTCGAATTCTCAGGAGCAACTTGTGAATGAGGGAAGAAAGGCATAAAGAAGTTAGCAGGGCCAATATGTTGATAGAACCACCCCCCATGCATCTGTAGTTGGAATCGGGGTAAAGAATCTCATCAGATGCATGTTGTTGAGAGGATGCAAAAAGCTCTTAGAATGGTTCCACAAATCTTCAACATATCTCCTTGAATGTCTCTGTGAAAGGCACAGGTTCTGCTAGGATGTAAACTGTTGATTGAGACAGTCCGCTTGACCATTGTCTCCCCCCATTGATATATCTGACTGTCGGGGATAGAAGACATTTCTATGCCCAAATCCCATATTGCAGTGCTGCCAGATTAAAGGACGATGGATTTGACCCACCTGTCTGCTCATGTACCACATAGCAACTCAATTGTCTGTTGTTAGAACCAATAGATGGCTCTGGTTAAAAATGCTGTGGAAAGTTTTCAAGGCTTCCCAGATTATTGAAAATTCTCTCTAATTTGAGGAATGTTCCAGAAACCATCTTCCTTGCACTTTGTGAGTTCCCAGTGTGGCTCTCCAAACTGCCAGACTGGCATCTGTCATTAGAATGAGAGGGGATTTGGGTTCAATTGAAACCCTTTGTTCAAAGAGGAGATCACAAGCTACATCAAGACTTGTCTCTCAACAGAAAGTTTTGTCTCGAAATTCAATGATGCTGGTCTCCAGAATTTGAGCAGGTGTGGCATAGATGTTTTCTATTCTGGGCCAAGGAATTAGGAAGACACCTGAGGTCATGTAACCTCACTGAGGCTTTGTTCTGTTCGGCAAAAGGTCTGTCTCAAATTCTACTCTCTGCCCTGAAGGAGATTGAACAAACCATCAAGAGTATTGTTTAAAGTTGTCACTTTGCAAAATTGAGAATGAAACAACTTGATTTTAGACAGCCCTCCATGAGCTTGACCTTGCAGATGGAGCCATCATTTTCCTTGCAGATGGAGCCATCATTTTCCTTGCAGGGGAGCCATCATTTTAGCTAATACTCTCGGAGCAGATTTGATTCCCAGGGAAACACCTGGAACTGATAGTGGATGCTAAAAACACAGCACCTAAAACAAGTTTGGTGTTTGACTGCTATGGAAATGTAGAAATATGTGTCCACTCAGTCTGTAGTTACCATGAAGCTTTTTGAGGGAACCATAGTAGTTACCTTCTGAACTGTTTCAATTTTAAAGTGTATATTTTTTTCCATCTGTTTACGTTCTTGGGATCTATCACTAGGCAATGGCTCCGCCTGGACATCGTCCCGATGGTGACCGCCTGGACATCGTCCCGAACGGCCGCTCCCTCCCTCGCTCCCTGACTCCTGCCTATTACTACGCCCTGACACTGATTCAGCTGATACTGATCTAGACCTGCTGGACTACAGATCGGTATCGTTCATAGCGCGCTGAGCAATTTTATCTAAACTCCGCATCTCACATTGTTTGCTGCTTTGTAACTGCGCGCTGAGCATTGTAACTCCGCACTGAATGCAAAGTTTATACTGTGTTTTCTGAAGCGCTCTGTGGCCAAAGCATTAGTGAAAGTGTAGCGCTCTCACCCGATGCACTAGAGACCGCGCTGCTTGTAGTTGGGCATTTCACGCATTTCAGCATTGTCTGCTGAGTTTCGTTTCCAGTCTCCACCACCATCTTGATTGTTGTGCTTCCCCTGACACGCCTCCCCGAGCCCGCCTCCCAGCGGACACTCCCATGCTCCGCCCCCTCCTCTCTCCATTAAATGCCTGATGTCCCAACGCGCAGCGTCCACGCGCTACGGCCCCGCCGAAGGTGTGCCACAGGTAAGCCCGTCTACGCCCGTCCGCGCCTGGACCGCGCCCAGCGCCAGACCCCCTGCCCCTCGCGCTGCCCAGACCTCCCGCATTACCTACGATACCGCCACCCTCCTAGCCCTTAACCCCGGTCGCGCCCCCAACTGCGTCCAAGCCGCTCCTGGACTCACCCATGGACCTTTCTCATGCTACTCCTGCAAATTCATCGGTACCGTCACCAACTCCGCTACGATCACACCTCAGATTCCCGACACCAACCACCTACAATGCATCCTTCTCAACACCCGATCGGTCCACAGGCTCGCCATTGACCTATGGAATCTACTAGACACCATCTCTCCAGACGTCGCCTTCCTAACAGAAACATGGATGAACGCTTCCTCCGCCCCAGACATCACCATTGCCATCCCTGAAGAATATAAGATCACACGCAAGGACCGTACCGGCCACACAGGAGGAGGAATCGCTATCGTCCATAAAAAATCAATCCACATCTCAACCAGCTCTGACGTCAATCTCGCCAACTCTGAACACCTTCACTTCCAGATCCACATCGACCCCAAGACCACACTCAGAGGCACCCTCCTCTACAGACCACCAGGACCCCGCGCAAAATTCAGTGAAGACATCACGGACTTCATCACTCCACACGCGCTCCCTTCCAAAGATTACATCCTTCTGGGAGACCTCAACTTTCACCTTGAAAAGAACAACGACCGGAACACCACCACCCTCTTGGACAACCTCGCCAACCTCGGACTTAAACAACTGGTCACTTCCCCCACCCACATCGCAGGTCACACACTCAACCCCATCTTCACCTCCAGCAATCATGTCTCCTTCAGCCACACCACGGATCTCCTCTGGACTGACCACAGCTGCGTTCACTTCACCTACAACAAGCCGAAACCCATCAACCACCCCCAACCAACTCTGCAAAGAAACTGGAACAAAATCACCATCGACCAGATCTCCTCATCGCTCCTTCTAAACACCCCAGCCCACTCTTCTAACCCAGACCAAGCCGCCACCAACTTCACCCTATGGTTATCCAACACCGCCGACATCCTAGCACCACTGAAAAAACGTCAAAGCAAACCTGGCAGCAAGAAGGCCTCATGGTTCAACGATGATCTTAAGAAGTCCAAGAAACTCTGCCGCTACCTTGAAAAGGCCTGGAAAAAAGACCCAACCACTAGCACCAAGAACGCCTTCAAAAACACCACCTGCACACACCACCAACTAATCCGAAAGGCCAAGAAAACAGCATTCAAGGATCGACTAGACAACAACGCCCACAACAGCAAGGAACTTTTCAACATCGTCAAGGAATTTACCAATCCCTCGGCCAACTCCAACGACATCACCCCCTCTCAAGCCCTCTGCGACTCCCTGTCTTTATTCTTCCACAACAAAATTGCAGACATCCACAACAGCTTCGACAACCAACCCGGAGACCAACCCACCCAACCATATGCTGAACATTCTCCCTCCTTGAACACCCTTAACAACTGGAACCCAATCTCCACTGAGGACACCATCCGCCTGATGAACTCCATCCACTCAGGATCCCCCACAGACCCATGTCCTCACCACATCTTCAACAAAGCAAACTCCGTCATAGCACCGCACCTCCGAGACATCATCAACTGCTCCTTCAACTCCGCCACCTTCCCGGAAAGCTGGAAACACGCTGAACTCACCGCCCTTCTGAAAAAACCCACAGCGGACCCCACCGAACTCAAAAATTACCGCCCCATCTCGCTCCTTCCTTTCCCGGCCAAAGTCATCGAGAAAGCTGTCAACAACCAGCTCGCCGCCTTCCTCGAAGCCAACAAATCCCTCAACTCCTCACAGTCTGGCTTCCGAGCAAAACACAGCACTGAGACCGCCCTCATCGCAGCAACAGACGACATTCGAACTCTACTGGACAATGGAGACACAGTCGCCCTCATCCTCCTCGACCTCTCTGCAGCCTTCGACACAGTCTGCCACAGCACCCTTTTACAACGCCTCAGAAACATCGGAATACAAGGAAAAGCACTCGAATGGATCACCTCGTTCCTCACCGGAAGAACCCAGAGAGTCCGCCTTCCACCATTCAAGTCCGAAGCCACTGAAGTCATCTGTGGCGTACCACAAGGATCCTCACTCAGTCCCACCCTCTTCAACGTATACATGAGCCCCCTCGCGGCCATCGCCCGCCAACACAACCTCAACATCATCTCTTACGCGGATGACACTCAACTGATCCTTTCTCTCACAAATGACCCCAGCACCGCCAAAACTAACCTACACAAAGGAATGAAAGAAGTTGCCGAATGGATGAAACACAGCCGTCTGAAACTGAACTCAGATAAAACAGAGGTCCTTATCTTAGGTACATCCCCCTCTGCATGGGACGACTCTTGGTGGCCGGAAGCCCTTGGAAAAGCACCCATCCCGACAGACCACGCACGGAACCTAGGCGTTATCCTGGATTCTTCACTTTCAATGAACAGACAAGTCAGCGCCGTCTCCTCATCCTGCTTCAACATTCTTCGCATGCTCAAAAAAACATTTCGCTGGATCCCCACCGAAACCAGAAAAACAGTCACCCATGCTCTGGTCACGAGCCGACTGGACTACGGAAACACCCTCTACGCAGGTACTACCGCTAAACTCCAGAAAAAACTCCAACGAATCCAAAACGCCTCAGCCAGGATCATATTAGACATCCCACGTAACGAACACATCTCTGGCCACCTGAAAAACCTCCACTGGCTACCCGTCAATAAGAGGATCACTTTCCGACTGCTAACCCACGCACACAAATCACTCTACGACATCGGACCAGAAGGCCTCAACTCACGACTGTCCTTCTACACCCCCTCCCGCCAACTACGCTCTTCCAGCCAAGCCCTCGCCACTGTACCTCACATCAACAAGACCACCATGGGAGGTAGATCCTTCTCATACCTGGCAGCTAAAACATGGAACTCACTCCCCACTTACCTTCGCCTTACCCAGAACCACCTAGCATTCAGAAAGCAACTTAAAACGTGGATATTTGACAAGTAATCCCCCTCCCCTCCCTAAGCGCCTTGAGACCCTCTGGGTATGTAGTGCGCTATATAAATTCTTTGACTTGACTTGACTTGACTCCCTTCACCTTTGGAACCAGCAATATTCTCAAATTGGTCCCTTTCCCTTGTTGATGATCAGGAACCAGAATTATGGTTTTCTTGTTAAATAGAGTTTGAATTGATGTTTTTAGTGATTCCAACTTTACCGTATTCAATGGATTTCAATTTCGAAGGTTGCCCCTGTTTGGTGGTGTGGAAATGAATTCTATCCCCTAACCTTTCTCCACTATTTGGAGTACCCAAGAGTCTGATATTGATTGTTACCTTGCTTTAGGAAATAAGGGCACTAGGCCAACATAGTCAGGATCTGTGCCTCTTATTTCCTTAAGGTGACCTATCCTAGTTATCAATTTGAGGTTTCAGGGATTTCCTTTTCTGTCTTTTTTAACTATATTGATGCCATGAATGTTGTCTAAAAGATTTATTCGATTTGAAACCAGTACCTAAAGATAGAGACTATCTGAATGAAGATGGGTGTTTATTCTCTTTAAAATTGCAGTTTCTCATCCAACGCAGGACCAAAGACTTAATACCCTTGGATAAAATTAGTATATTTAAGAAGTGTGTTTAAATCTCAAATTTGTAGCATAATTCATGCTGTGTTGTGTATGATGCTGCTGATTTTGGTTTTGTGGTAGCAAATAGAGCTTGCATTTGTGGCTATTTCATGATTCTGCAGAAAAATGTATCATCTGTATTGAAAAAGCTTTCTATAATTTCACGAATACTGCTGTCTGGGGCTTCAGCATGTAGGATGGACGTATGCTCTGCTGTTTGATCCCATAAACTATATGTAGCTGAGTGGTATCACTGCTGAATAAGACTTTTTCTCCTTTCTTTACATCTGTTTCGTAACGATTATTGCAATAGGATAGCTTGGGGGATAAAGTGCAAAGAACAGAATATAACATAGTAGCCAGTACAGAACAAGTAAGTGCAAAACACGATCGAGAGACCAATTGCGAGGCCCCTAACTCTCACAAAAAGACAAGCCGTGAAGAGAGAAAGTGCTACGGCTTCCCTCAGTTCCTACAGCAGATGACAAACAAGCAATGAAAACGCAATTGGTATTGCCTTTGATTAAGTTAAAGACATTTGCTTTGCTAATGGTATTGTATAGCTATTGCATTTTTAATGATTGTTATGTTTTCATACTTTAATCTTGCGTGTCACCAATCACGCCATCGCCTGCCGGGGAACGTGTTTTTTTCCTTCCCCCTGTATTTATCAGGATTTAGTAACATACTAAATTCAAGTGACTGACACTTTTGGAGGGCCCTGAGGCAGAGTTCATCAGAGGTAAGAAGGAAGGGCACGCCCTCTGCGTGACCGTTTTTGAAACCCGCCTTAATATTAGCATTCAGCACAATTCACAGTGGCTATGTTATCTGCCACTATTTAAATAGTAATATATGTTCAGCTATAAACTTAAAAGCTAGCAGCTGGCCAAACAACAGAAACTTTGCACTATTTTCTTTGTGACCTAACTCTATGTTTTGAAAGTGGTGTCTGCCTCCCCATTTGCGCCTTCTGACTGCATGTTCTGCTCTTCCTGGACACTGAGTGCTCTGCAGGGTAAAAAGGCTTTCTCTGTACCCTGAGCGCAGAATCTTCCTAGCGCTTGCATGTAACCGGAGGCAGCTGCAGGGCTGAATCCGCCTTTATCCCAGCTCTCCTCCCTTCCTCATCACCCCCATCCCCTCCACCCACTCCTCAGCTTCCTCACCTTACCTCCTCTATCTCACTATCCTCTTTTCCTGTGCTGCGGGACGACGATCACCATAGTAGGGGTGCAAACATATCTTGGGGGAGAAACGCTTTCCCCTCACTCCCCTTTCCAATAGGGTTTTTGAACTTTCATAAACATTACAAATGTTTTTGTGACACTCACTTGCGCGGTGTTTAGGAAGGGGTGTCTGCGCCCTGTAACTAGATTCCCTCCACCCACCCCTCAGCCTCCTCCCCTCACATCCTCTATCGCACTAACTTTCTTCTCATCCTGTGATGCAGGCAGAAGAACCTGCTGCTGTTCTATTTAGGTCTTGTGCCTAGCGTTGTAGTGAGCAGCACTGCTCGCGCAGTGAGAGACCTCTTGTAGGGGGTTTCAAAACGGACCTAGGAATCGCACATGCTCGTGCATGTCCTTTTCCTTTTGACCCACGCTATTGGCCTTAGCGTGCGTCTTTTTATCAAAGACAGCACGCAATTGGCCAAAGGCGGGCGCATTGCTCCTCCCATGGCCTATTGGTGTCTATTACGCACACCGCTGCCATGTGGTTTCAATTATTGTGCCCAGACACAGGAGCGATAATTGAAACATATGGCTCGCTGTGGCGCACGCACCACTTGCGGGCTTGCTCTTTTTTTGGAACCATTTCACAGGGAAGCGCACAGCGCCCCCGTGGATATGCCCAGGACAGAAAGAAGAGTGGGGCAGCGGCATTGCACGCTCAGGTACTCAGTTAGTGCTCTTTTGATCGTCGCCGCAGGTTGTTTTTAAATGGTCGAGCTGTGCCTGGAAGGGTCGGGCTCTGTGTGTCCTGCGAATGGGTTAATCATTAAAGGGAAAGGCTCCACCTTCATCATCACGTATGTCATAAGTTTGTGTGTGGCGCTGGTGCGCACTGCACTGTTCACGCACCTCTCGTTCCGGGGCTAGCGCTGTGAAGCAACCCAAACCCCCACCCGCTGGCCTCATCGTGTGACCCTGTGGGGGCAATAATGTAGGCACCTTTACCATGCTTCTTTTGTTAACCGCATCTTTTTGCGTACCTCTTCGTCGTCTATTTCAACATGACCTGTGCAACAAACCAAGGTAACAGTGTTAAATGGAAATATGGACCGCCTGTTGTGAGGCATGATGCTCTGGGTACTTTAGGGGATGTGATAATGCTGTAACTACATCAAGAGCACTGTTTGGGTGTGTGGTTGAAAGCGCAACACATTGGAGTCCCACCAATTAGATATTTGCATGAAAGAAAGGCAAACATGGTCTCGCACCCTGGTCTGTAATTAAACAGACAGAAGTTGCACGCAACACATCCCACCAATTAGATATTTGCATGAAAGAAAGGCAAACATGGTCTCGCACCCTGGTGTGTAATTAAACAGACAGCAGTTGCATGCAACACACCCCACCAATTAGATATTTGCATGAAAGAAAGGCAAACATGGTCTCGTACCCGGGTCTATGTATTAAACAGACAGCAGTTGCGGCTGCAGACTGTCTGGTTGCCTGTAACTAGTGTGATTTTGTATGTTGCTGCTCTGTCGCTAGAGAGTAGTCGCTAAATCACATTGATTGTGGCTACATTCTCTCTGCTGGCCGCTATCCGGTGCATGCCTGTGGGTTGCTCGCCTGTACTCAGGAGGGATTCTAAACAGCATTTGTCATGACTACCTGTGTCCAGTGCGCGCAATGGGCTACTCCACTGCTGCTCGAGGTGGGGGTCGGGTCTCTAGAAACCCGCTCAATCAGGACAAGCATTTTTTCTTAATATCATGGTTGCTTGCCTCCTGCAGACAAACAATCTTTCCCTTTCTCCATAAGTTATAAGGAATTGTAATTAGCTTTTATGATTATTTAAATAAACATTCACACGTCCAAGACCTTCGAGGCAGGACGCCATCTTCTTAAAGGGAAAAGACGATTATGCAGCAGGCTGGCACCTCATAAAGGCAGGCAGGGCTGTGACCTAGTGAGTGACGCTAGTCGAGTTTCTCAGAAAGACTGTCAGGCTTAGGGCAGAGGCTTGACTTTGAAAGCCTGGCAGGGCCTTGAAGAAGTAAGACACAGGTCCGTGGCATTGAAAAGGAAAAAGGCTCTGGAAACTGAAGCCCAGCGGACACATGCCGTGGACAGCTTGCATTCAGTCCCAATGTTTTTGCGTACTGCAGCACTGCTCCCATTTGGGCTAGGAGGGGTGGGCCTACCAAGGGAAGCCAAAACTACAAGTCCAATAATGCAGCGTGGTTCAGTTAAAGCCAGACTTGGTAAACCTCACACATCACACTTACTGAATGCAAAATGCAGTTTGAAATTGGCAAATATTTTCAGAACTGTGGTGCTTAGGCAGATGAAACTTTTCTAGAAAGCTTCTTTTGATGAATGTATATGGCACATTTTGCTATTAAATTATATCATTTACACTAGTATAAAATATCTGTTGGGTTACACCACCTCTCCAACACCCGCTTTAGTTGGCTTATCTTTTTTGCAGTGATATTAAAACACAAAGCAGGGAAAAGGGCGCTAAAAAACATTTTTTATGATAATAAACTTTGGAAAGTCCAGATAGCCGTCAAGGGTTTGCATTCTTTGTTTAAGGGTTCCGTCCATGGGTAACGTAACTGGTGCTCATGTAAAGCCTCAAATACCTTTGCAGTGAAAAAAACAGATCGCCCACATCCATGCACTTTCAATGGTTGTGAGGAAAACTGTTAAATAACCTCGCGATAAAGCAGCACATCCAGTTTCACAATCAACCAGTATTAACGAAGAAACAGGAAAATAATTATAGGCTCTAGCCTCCCAAAAAATCTCTTTCATGCGCTCGTCAGCTTTTCATTAAGGTTTAAGTTTCAATGTACACAGTGGTGTAATGCAATGTATGCCCCTTACTCCACCTCGCAGAATGTGAAGAGCCCTTCTCAGTCTCCTGTATCTCACAGATATTAGTTGTGTCTTTTCGACATTTTTACAGTGGGATCAACATGTTTTTTTTTTTTTGTGAATGTGTGCACAATGAAAGGCCGCCTTTCTTTGTAATTGTTTCATCATTTGCAACCTTGGTAACACAATCCACACAAATACACTCCACACTATACCACATATTTTTAATCATCATAATTACACTAAACGACACATACTTCCACACTACATAATTCTACTCTATGCATTTCCATTCCAGACCACATACATCAAATACAAATCTATAATTCAACACCACAATTGCACCACACCTCATATATCCAATCCAAAACACAGAAATCCACATCAAGCCACAAATACCATTTCACTTAATACCACACAATCCCACTCCACATAATTCCAGTACACTCAATATCACATAATTACTATCCACATAGTCCCACTGCACACCATGCCACATAATTGCACTACACAAACCCAATCCACACCACACAATTCCACAACTAACAATTACAATCCAAACCACATATTTCTACTCCACACCACATACATCCTCTCCACTCCAAACCAAAACATATGGGTAAAAGACATTATCATTTACAACACCAATAGCTCTAACTCTCACAAATGCGAGACCTATTGCATTGCAAATGCTTGTTCTTGTTTTAAATCTCTCTGGGTGCTAAAAGGACTCCAGTTCACCTTCGAGATCTTCAGATATGGTTCGGTACTTGCTTCATAATGCATCAAATCACCTCACAAGTAATGACGTCTTTCACCCTAATTACTTAGCCACTTCATGGATTTTTGGTATATTTACTATAAATAAAGTAAAGCGTGCTTAATCTACAGCGGAGAGAACAAAATACAGGAGGCGGGATAGCTGCAAAGATATGCAAATTGCAAAGATATGCAAATTACATAAACTGCAAGAATAAAAAAATAAAATTGTCTCTTCGCAGAAAGACATTCATAAAAATGCTAATTCCCATAAAAGTAGCATGATGTTTGCAGTGAAGTGGTTCCCACTTGTACTGCAAGAGAGCGCTGCATTAAGCTATATGCTTATTCCAGTTACATGTTTTGGACAGATCCTCAAATAAATTACAGCTGACAAGGCATTCTCAATAAAATGTGACTAAAGGGAATAGCCAAAATAAAAGGAACAGGGTTGTTCCCATAGAAACCAATATTGAAACATTATGCAAGTATGTTCCATTTCCTCCTTGCATAGGTTTAAGTCACAAGGGATCCCTGAGGTCAGTCTGCGGTATTTTTGTACAAACAAATTAAATTCTGTTGGCCAATACTGTTACCTAGTAGTATGTAGTCTAGGCTCTCAAGAGTGAAGCTTTACACGTTTATATGTTTTAGCATCTTTATATTTACAGGGGTGTGGAATTTAATAAAATATCTATTTGTCCATGGGACATGTTGCTTTATAAATCTACTTGTCCTGTAACAAAATCCACTTGTCCATTTTGTGCCATGTAATGCGACAACAATTATGGCAGCAATCTCATTGTATAAGAGCGCTGATATATCCTCTCTGATTATGCCAGAGCTCATACCACAGTAGGGTTTGAATACTAGCAATCCCCTTATATTACCACGTTTCTGCTTATCTAAATACTGTGGCTGAAAGTAGTGGTAAGCAAAAGTACCAGGGCTAAAATGCCCTTTAGTCTATGCAAACCTACTAACTTGCATTATTTAAGGGTTTTCACCAAATCTTTCCCATACTGAAAAAGGCCTCAAATTTACTCCAGTCAATGCCAGACGTAAAACGGTTTCCAGGGTTGGGGAAAAAAGTGGTTGGAGGGAAAGTGAACTTGCAAACACTCAGATTTTCGCATGAGCAAATCTACACATGCTTATTCCCTCATGCTAAAATGCAGTTCACAACTATTTTCTAAGAGTACAATTTCTTGGCCTACTTTTGTAAATTCTTGTGAATTCACGAAAGTCGTATATCTGCACTTAATTTTAGGACATATACCGTGGGTGCACTTTTGAGACTTTCTTTAAGAATTGGGGCCCTAATTAGGGGCCGATTAGGATGGAGGACGGATCGCCACCGCCATGCAGGCGGTGACGATTCGTCTGCCATCCGTGCCCTTCCGCCACCTATTTCCCCCGCCATATTACAATGGCGGGGGGACCACGGCGGACGGAAACACCGTCTGCCGCTTTTCCGCCAAAAGTGGCGGAAAAGGTCTAATATGGTGGCGGTGTCTATCAGACACCGCCAGCCATATTATGATGTGCTGTGGGCAATGCCGCCACGAAAAGGCATACGGTCTTTGCTGTGGGGGACCGTTGCGGGCCCCCAGAATGAAGGGGGTATGTGGGGTGCACATGGGGGGTACCTATGGTACCCCCCTGGCGTTTCAAAATACAACATGGCAGACACCGCGCGGTCCCTGTCATGTTGTGCTTTGAAATGCACAACAAGCATTTTTAGCATTGCGGCAAGCAGTGCTTTCAGCACCGCCCGCCGCAATGTTAAAAATGCGGGATGCACCCGCCACTGTGGCGGGTGCATCCAAATTCGAGGCACGGGACCTTCGCCCCTGTGGCGGACGGTCCCGTCCCCCGACAGGATGAGGGACAGACTTTGTCCCTCCGCCATCCTAATTGACCCCTAGGTCTGGCATTAACCATGACCTTTTGTGTTTAACAACATTCTCTCTCTCTCTCTCTCTCTCTCTCTCTCTCTCTCTCTCTGTTGGCTGGCTTCTCTGTGAGTGACAGCATTCTGCTCTTTTACAAGGAGCATATCAGCACACAAAGTAGTTTTGTTCAGTGCCAAGAACGACTGTGGCAATGTGTGCTTTTTTGAGACCAAAAATAATTTTTGGGTTTGTCTATGTTTGTTATAATGGTGAGGGCCCGGCAGCTCCCACACCTAATGGTGAGGGCCCGGCAGCTCCCACACCAATAAGGTTTTACAAAAACCATGCCAAAACAAGTCACTTGTTGACAAAACTAAAAGCCTGACCACCAATTACAGAACTTCTGGCTTTGCCAATGTTTGTTTGTTTTTATGTCTCCCATAATCTTATTGAAACTGGTTAAACTGTTTTTTTATTTATGAATATTTTTGGAAAATACTAGAATACATCAACACATTTGACTAAATTTATCAAATTAAACTTTTAAATAATATTTCTCAATTCCAAATGTGATTTACGGGGAGGGGCATATTTAACCCTTGAAGTACGATCTAGGAATTCATCCAAGATCAAGTTAAAATCTCCCCCTAAGATAATGGGTGTTGCCATATCAGAAAGGCTAGCTTTTAATTTCAAGAGGGTAGCTGGAACATCCTGATTAGGCCCGTAGTAGACTGCACACACCAATGGAGAGTTCCCTATTAATAATGAAGCTACCAGCCACCTCCCAGATTGATCTGTCTCGAACTTCTCTACTTTAATCCCAGCATTGTTTATAATTACTATTGCGACTCCCCTGGTACTACCACTTTGTTCGGAACAGAGAAGATCTTGGACCCATCTAAGCTTGCCAAACCCTAGCTTACACTCCTGTGCCTCTAGGTGAGTTTCTTCAAGAAAGCAAATATGAGCCTTGGAATTATTCAAAAATTCACACACTTCAGACATCTTTCTTGTATCTCTTAATCCATTGACATTCCAGCTGATTATCTTGATTTTATTAGGAAAGCTATTCATCTTGGGGCTACCTTGGGGCTACCTTAGGCCCACCCGGCCATTATAGTTCTCTTTTCTCCACAGTTGTATGAGGATTCATTTTTCCCCAGTTTTACTCCTGCCACCCATGCCCCCCGGCCACCCCCCACCCCCCCTTGTTATGTAGGAATCTAGGACTCTAGTGTAATTGTTCCCGATTCATGCCCATATATAGGTATAAACCATCCAGTCCTTATATAGGCACAAAGAATCATTGCCTTATTTAGTTATAGCCTGCTCAGCCTAATACGGCATGGCTACTTCCACTACACTTCGAGAATCCACATTGATTTTGTGGTAAAGCCAGCCTTCAGCAGTCAGGAACCTCCCCCTGCTTGAATACTGATTTATCCAAGAAATCCGGGAATTTTCAAGGAACTAAGGCACTAGTGACGTTATTTAGTCCAATCACACTTCAAACTCGGAACCTTCAAAGTATAATACGCCTAGTTTTGTCCAGACAAACACACAGTGGTTCCGGAGCAGATCGACGAACTACTTGCCCAACGCCCTGCTGCTGCAAGTGCTGAAGGAAGCCGACCCTCCAACTGACGCACTGAAAAGATGCTGTCTTTTCTCCTGCCAAGAAATCCAGCTTCAGTGTTTCCAGGCTACCCTTGCGGGTTGCTGGGATATCGAGTCCTGAGAGAGAGATACAAGACCTCTATCATTCTAAAACCAAGGTACGGAGCTGATTAAATCCCTAGAGAATTCTTGAACAGATTCTTGGCAGAGAAATATTAAAACTTAAAAACTTAAACTACTCCTCACTTACTTCCTCCCTCATACTAGGCTTAGGTTAGGGACACCGGGGTAGGCGTATGTTAGAAGCAGCAGTTGAGTACTTTTAGCCACTATTTTATCATTGTATGTATTTTATGCATTTCATGTATTTTATGTATATGGCTTAGAAACCATATAATGCTTTTACAGTACTATTTTATAATACTATTCGTATTATATGCAGTGTACTTCTTAACTAGCATTTCAATTGTAGCAGTACATTTCTTATGCTTAAGAAATAAGACTGTTCAATAAATACTTTTATTGAAAACGCCCGTCTCTCTATTTCTAAAGCAACTCTGGTGAAACGAAGCATGCACCTCTGAGTGAGTGAAATAGCCGTCTATTGTTTCTGCGACTCTAGAGATACGTTTCATTCTGGGGAAACAAAGTTGTCATGTTATATGGTTGTCAGAAGCTAATCCCTTCTTGTTTATTCAAGAAAGTTTCTAGTGACCTCTGAGCTGGCTGGCACTCACAATTAAGTCTAATATATTCGGCAGAGACCTAGTCGACTTCAGTCCTACGTCTAAGCTGCAGGATATATTATTCCAATGCGCAGAGCCTATTGGGAATATAGGAACTACACTACACCCTGAGGAACCCTCCCTTCTCTTCTTTGGCGATCTTAGTCGCCTATCGGGACCTTGCTTGATCCGATACCAGGATCAAACCCCCTTATAAACGTTGAATTGCCTCATGTGCTGTGACCCTCTTAATTTTTTTTTTTTTAAGTTATATGCCCAAGTTTTCCTTTTTTTTGTATACACATATATACATTATTTTTTATATGCAATCTTTTTTCCCTTTCTCTTCTTTTTTCCCTTTTTTCTTTTTCTTTTAATTATCTCCTGGTTCTCCTCTCTTCTCATCCCAATGCTAGCGCTTCCCCTTATATAGTAAGAGAGTTGAAGGAAAAAAAAGGGGTAAAGAAAAAGAACCCATTTTAGTGTGCATCCCAAAACGTTCAAATACAGGCCTAACCCTCCAATTTTGGAGAAAAAAAAATTCTAATGTGAGTTTTCTTTCATCAGAATCAAGAATGAATCTACTTCTTGGGGGGAGGTAAAGTTATAGGACTTATTTCTCCACATCACCTTCAGTGAAGCGGGAAATGTCATCTGGACGTGTGCGCCAAAGCTCCTCAAATCGGGCATTCTAGACCCCAACTCCCATTGCCTTTGTGCTGTAACTCTGCCCACATCCGAACGAATGAGATATTTTGTAGAATCAAGCTGGAGAGATGTATCAATGAGTTCTCTACCCAATATCAACTCCTTGACTGCAAAGTTATGGAAATTAACTAAAATTTTTCTAGGAGCTTTTCTGTCTGGATGTTGCCTAAAAGGATCTCTATATGCCCTTTGAATTTCTTTTTCGATGTCAATGTCTGATCTGTCTTTTAATATTCCTTCTCTAAGAAGTTTACAGATCAATGATTCAACGTCCCCGTTCTCAGCTCCCTCTGGAATCTTCAAAAAGTTCAAGTTATTTCGTCTGGCTTGAATCTCTAACCTCTCAATGTCCATTTTGAAGTGACTTGTTCTGGGCCTTCAAACCCGCTATTTCTTTTGTATGTACTCGGCCCACTTCTGAGAGTGTAGCAACTTCCACTTCCAAAGCCCCAGTCCGCTTACAGATATCATCCAATTTAGTTTCCAAATTTGCACACTTCTCGTGTATTCCCCTCTGGTTTGCCTCGGAGACCTCGAATTTGGAAAGTAAGTCCCCTCTGAGGGACTGTAAAAGTGACTCTAGCTGTAAATGTCCACCACTCAAATCAGCAGGTCTCACCCCTAAAACGCCCTGGTCGAACCTCTCCCCTGCTTCAAAATCGGTAGAGGATGATGAACATAGGGCTGACGGGAGATGGACTGCTCTGCAGATCTTAATATTAGCGGTAACCGTAGGATCTGGGTACTGAGTTAGGGTCGGAGTGACAGGTTTGGGTGGAACTGGGAGGTTAGAAGTCTCTATCCCAGAAGGGACCATCTCTTCAGTCTCGATATCCAGATCACCGGTTAAGGGAGAGTACAGGTTTTCAATAGAGGTTTGAAGAATAATCTGAGCAGGGGAAGATAGAGGGGGAGCCTTCCCCCCTTTGGAAATGGCCACTTGCTCCATTATCTTAAAGTAAGATTTTAACGAGGGGGTGGGTTTTACTAAGGGAGCAACATTTTTTAAGGTCTTACAGTTTTTAGACTCCCCTTTCTTTATACTTTTTTCCTTTCTCTCAAGTCAAGTCAAGTCAATACGTCTTTATTTCGAATTTTCATCATAAAAGACATACTATACAAAAAAACAGCATTACATCCAATTCATACGTAGAAAAGTTGATATCACAGTATAATAACAATATAAATAGATAGAAATGCTAAAACCAAGATAAAAAAATTATTAAATGTGCAAAATGGCAAGACACGATAATTAAAAAAAAAAAAAAGACTAAAAAAGAGGTATACTCCAATCAGACCCAAACCCCACAAGAGTTACCTCCAACACCAAAGCCAATCGATTATATTATATCCACCACTAAGTTAGGGGCTAATCTTACGCATCCGGAGTATCCATGCCCAGCTCATAAATTTGGCTACACCAACAACCACCAAAGTGGAGGTATCTGATTTCAAGATTCTACTTGCAGCCAATACAGATCTGGTGCCCAGTACCCGGCAAACAGGTCTTAACCACCGCCGTCTGGGCTGTTGGTACTCCGGACAGACAAAAAGGAAGAGCTCAATCGTTTCAACCTGATCCACATAAAATGGACATTTGTCACTACCTATGATGTTCCATCTGCTTGTTAGCCCCCATAACGGAAGGGTACCTACCCTATATTGGTGATACAGTTTACGGTCTAGAGGTTTCGTTATTGTGTCCCAGTATTCTTCCAAATAGGAATCATCCTTAATGACAAGAAAGGCTGCAGTCATAGAACTACCTATCACGGATTCATGCCTCTTGGCTTTGATTCTGGCCCAGTACATCTCCCTGAAAATACAGCAGTGTCAGGGTTTGCCCATAGCTCCCCATTCCCCATATCAGTTAATAATGATTTGATTTCAGTCAACCAAGGGATCCTGTGGGCTCCCCCAGTTCCCTTAACTTCAAAAAGAGCTTTGGCATATAAGGAGAGTTCCGGCGTAGTCCACAGGTGCCGCCAAAACGCCAGTGGTCTATACCTTACTATGTCCTCAAGGGGCTGACAGCCAAGGTCATACAGAAGGGGTATATGGGGGGTTGATTGGGGAAGCCCTACCACTGTCCTAAGGAATTTATTCTGAGCAACCTTTAGAGAGGCCACATTACTAAAGCCCCACAATTCTGCGCCGTACAGGACGGCTGGGAGGATTTTTAGATCGTAAATTTTAACCAGGGGGCCATCGGTCTTGTTAAGGAGAGCTTATGTTCTTTAAGCAGAGCTCCTCCTAATTGTGCATGCTTTAAGGCAAGTAGATCTATCTGGGGTTTCCAGCTAAGTTTATCACTGAAGGTAACCCCCAAGTATGTAAAGACAGATGTCTGTTCCAGGGTGTCTCCTCCCACGTGCACTCTTGCCCTGACTGGTCGTGTGCCGTGGAGAACCATAAATTTGGTCTTCCCCACGTTGACCTCCAGCTCATGTTCGCTACAAAACAACTCAAAACGAGACAGTGCCAGCTGTAAGCCCTGTCTCGTTTTAGATATTAAAAGAGTGTCGTCTGCGAACATGAGCAGGGGCACCTTCATACCAGCCAGGGTTAGTGCATCTGTTGGATGGTTAGTAAAGTATTTGACCACCCCGTTAATAAACAGGGAAAACAGGGTGGGGGCCAATACACACCCTTGTCTAACCCCTTTAGACACTTCAAATCTTGATGTAACCTCCCCTGGTTTACCCTAGCGAACCTGAGCATAAGTATGTTCGTGGAGATTAACCAATATCATCATCAGCTCGCGCGGCATACCCATCCCCAGCAGAACTTCCCAAAGTTTGGCTCTAGGCACAAGATCAAAGGCAGATCTTAAATCCACGAAGGCTGCGAACAGCATACCACCCCCCAAGATTACTTCCTTCCAATACATGAGCATGAATTTGAAGGCTTGGTCCAAGGTCCCAACTTGTGACCGAAAACCCGCTTGAAAGGGTGTAAGTATGTCAGTTTCGGACATCCAGCTCAGGATGTGTCCCAATACCAGGTGGGCAATGATCTTTTGCACTGCATCGATAAGGCTTATTGGCCGATAGTTGGCAGGGGCGGAGCAATTGCCTTTCTTGTTGATCAGCAAAATCTCCGCCCCATAGCAGGAATCGGGGACCGGTGCTCCTCTAGCAAGGGCATTGGCCAGAGTTGTCAAATATGCGACCCACAATGCTGGCTCTTGCTTTAATAGGTCCGCGGGAATGCAATCAGGGGGAGGGGCTTTACCACTCGGGATTAATTTGAGAACCGCCTCCACCTCACTAGGGGCAAATAACAGTGTCTCAACAGAACTGAGGGGCAGTAATGTTTCAACTGGACCTACCCTTGTTTTGAACTGGTTCTCAAAATATCTTACCCACTGTTGAGGCTCAACGTGGTTTGTGGGGATCCTATGTTGCTGGCAATTACCCAACTTGAGAACGTTCCAAAATTGTGTCATCTTCCTCCCCTCACAGGCTTGAAGTAGCTCCCTCCAGCGATCCTGATCCCAGTTTTTCTTTGCCTGCGCTTGAGCGCCTTTATATTTGGCTCTACAACTTCGTATAGCATCAGGGAGTCTAGCTTTAATGGCAATAATCAGGGCACTGTGGGCCTGTCTGCAGGTATTGTCTCTCCTTCTTTTTCAGAGGGGTTAATGGGACTACTGCGTCAAACCCTCCTATGCCTCCCCTTGTGGAGCCAATAGATCTTTTCTTTGCAGTTCCAACTGAGAGCGAAGCTGATACCTGTTTTTCACATGTAAAGCTCTCTCCCCTCTCGCGCCTTCTATAACCGGAATCTTTTCCCTAGTTCTAGGACATAAACCTGGGCCCTGTTTTAAGATGGTATCTAAACTTCCAGAGCCTAATAAATTACAATCTCTTTCCATTAGCAGTACCTGAAGGGTGCCCAATTCGCTCCACGCTGCCACACCAATAGAATTCTGGAAATTCTGGGAAATTTGCTGCATATGGCACTTCCCTGCCCCCACTGACCCCACTGACCGTGTCACTGCAGCTCCTCGCCCCTCAGGGGCACGAAAGTCGATCCTAGCAGCCGCTGCTCTAATTTTCTTCCATAGTCTTGCCCGGTGCTCTCTGCAGCCTCCGCCAATCTCGAGCACTGCTAACTCCACCTCCGCTGCTGCCTCGGCTCCCATACGGCTCTCTCAACCTCTGGGTCCTATCGCCACCTCTCAGAGAGACGTCGACCCTCAGACGGAACATGGAACACGGAGAGGCAGAAAAGGCGAGAAAGCGAGAAAAAGGAAAAGAGAATCAAAACAGCATCCCCAAGAATGGGTGCAAGGTCCCCCCTCCGCTCTCACTGCAAAAGTGGGATCAGGCATAGAAAAAAGGGGTCAGTACATGCGGGGTATACTCCTTGTCGGATCGGAGCTCCCGTGACCAGCGTCAGCCCACCGCCATGTTCCTCCGCTTCTTCTAAATCTACTCACCTACTTGATAGATATCTGGAGAGCAAAAAACGGATCTAAAAAGGATTTCTCCTTTTACAGCCAGAAGTACAGACATCACTCCAGAATTGTTTTTTTTTTATTAGATCAGTCCCTTTTCTCAGGAGTAGACTCCATCTTATATACTCCAGCATTACGTTCTGATCATTCCGCGGTGGTGCTGGTAGTTAATTTTAAGCAAAAAGAATGTCAGAGAAGATGGACCCTGGATAGATCCTTATTACTAAAGGAGGTCAGGTTTGACTTAGTGAATCAGGCAGAGGAATACTTTAGGTATAACTGTAGTACCGCAAACTGATCAAGTGGTTTGGGAGGCATTTAAGGCCGTTTTTTGAGGATCATTAAGTACATTGATGAATAGGAGAAATTTATCCAGGAGGAGGCTGGAGGAAGAGCGCCTCTCTAAGATTAAGCAAAAAGAACAAGAGCTTCAGAGGGCTTCGGCAGACCGTCAGAATACAGTAACACACATGCAAAGTGAGCTGGACAGATTACGGGCAGAATTCCAAGCAAGTTTGGATAAGATTCTAAAAGATAGGTGGGATGCCAGCAAGCTCCAAAATTTCTCCTATGTTGAAAGATGTGGCTCTTTTCTAGCTTGGAAAACCAGGACAGATAGGGTAAGAAATCAAATTAAAAGCCTATCTCAGAGCAGCACAGGAGCTATCCTATACGATGATGACCAAATTAGGGAGGAGGCGAGAATAATTATGCAAGATCTATATAAAGAAGACATTTGCTCTGTACCTCAAGGAGCTAAAGATTGGTTGAATCAGTTAGGGCTGCCTCATATATCTGTGTTGGATAGAGCCTTTTTATCTTCGAGCATAAAAGAGGGCAAAGTCAAAACCCAGATTAAGAAAATGGCCAGGGGCAAGGCAGCTGGCCCAGACGGGCTTCCAATAGAGTAATACTTGGCAGTCCTCGAAAAGGTTGTCCCTGTCCTAACAAATCTGTTTAATAGAATCTATCTATCAGGCGAGACTGTACCAAAATCATGGTCTGAAGCCACAGTCACCCTGATCCTGAAGTCCAATAAAGACCCGTTAAAAATTGAGTCTTACAGACCTATTTCCCTTTTTTATTTTTTTGGAACCAATTTTATTGATACAAAAGTAAACAATGGGCATTTCAAAGACATTCAGTTCATACATTACTAGGACAATAGTAAAAAGGAGAAATAAAATAGATACAGCGGAGTATTTCAAAGAGGAAACATCAGTACAGTCATGGCAGCGTTTTAGTATCTCCACCCCGTTCCCAGGACCCCCCCACCCGTCCCCCTTCTATTCGGAATCTGTATCACTATCCAACCTGGGCGGTTCACAAATGCACTCTCTATATTCATTCCATGCTCCCCAAATCTTGACCCATTTTCGCTGACATTTCCGATTCAGATATACCGCCTTTTCGGCAACCATCGCTGAGTCCAGATCAGCACACCAGTCCCTGAGCGTCGGCACCAAGAGGGAACCCCAGGCCTTAGCCACATTTCGTTTAGCATACATAATGCCGAGCGCTGCCCAGTCTTGGAGGGGATGATTAAGATCATTAGGTTCCTAAATGTTCAGCAAACAGCAACGCGGTTCAGGAGCAATGAGACCATAACAACTTGCGATATAGTCCGCATAACCTTGGACCAAAAACAGACAATCAGGGGGCAGTCCCAAATGGTATGGAAGAGACCTTCTTCCATACCATTCTCAAGCAATCTTCCACAGTTTCTCAAGCAATACTGATGTGCAATTCACCCTATCCTGTGTAGTGTGACCCTAGTATACTAGACTCGATGTAGAACTTACAGTTGTATAAGTCTGAGCCGCGACGGCACAGCAACCTCCCGAGGAGAGGAGAGCGCAGTCTGCCAGTCTGACTCGTCAAATTCACCTACCTCCGCAGTCCAGGCCGCTCTGAGTCTCACAGTAGGGTCAGGCATATTGTTAACCAGCTTACGATAGACCAGCGAGGTCGCCTTTTTTAGCATATGTTCCGTAAGCAATCTATCTTCTAAAAGAGTGGATTCAGGTAGCTCTTCATCTGGTGGAATCACCGATTTGAGGGCATGGCCAATCTGCAAATAGCGGAAATGTTCTGTATGTACCAAGTCAAATTGATCCGTTACCTGGTCAAAGGTTAGGATGGCACCCCGCCTCCAGAGGTCTCCAACTGTCGAGATGCTTATCAGGTCCCAGGCCTCAAATCCCTTACTATTACAGAGCCGGCCGAGGCGTCGCGACGACCAAAGGGGCGTCATCTGCGTGATCTTGTCTTTGCATTTTAGGCGAGCAGAGGCCAGATACCATAAGTTCACTGCATGCGCCGTGGGGTCCAGCAGGGCCGCCGCACCCTTGGGGTCATAAAGCGCAGCCATCTTTCCTCCGCCCCCTAAGTCGTACCTCTCCGCTTTGCACGCTGGCTCAGTCTGTGGAGCGTGGAACCATTGGTTTATAGTCTTTAATTGGGCTGCCCAGTAGTACAATTGGATATCTGGAAGTGCTATGCCTCCATCAAACCATCCCCGAACCAACTTCTGCCGGGAAATGCGCGCCGGTTTGTCCCCCCAGAGGAGACGGAGACCAGTGCCTTTATGGATGTAAAATATTTTGGGGGCACGAGAAACTGAGTATTTTCGAGAATATACATTATTCGTGGTAAGGTCATCATTTTAAATAACGCCGCTTTCCCTAGTAAAGTCAACGGTAGGGTGTGCTAATGTCTCAAATCCTTGTGGAATCGCTCAAGTGGAGGCGTTAGGTTGCGGTGAAAGAAGGCTCCTGATTAGGTGTTACCCATACCCCTAGATAATTAAAAGGTCCGTCAGTGATCACCAGTGGGCAGTCATTCGGGAGCTGCGATGAGGGTCCTTTAAGGACAAATAATACCGACTTGGACCAGTTGATTGTGTATCCCGAGGCCCGTCCAAAAATCTCACAGATGTTGAGAAGAATTATGATTGACCCCCGAGGAAGAGTCAAGTAAAGAAGGATATCATCAGCATATAATGATATGCGGTCCTCCTAGGACTCGGTCCAGCTAAGACCCTTAATCATGGGGTCCCACCGTATCCATGCTGACAGTGGCTCTAGGATCAGTGCGAAAAGTAGGGGCGACAAGGGGCATCCCTGACGCGTGCCGCGGCCAAGTCGGAAGTCCCTGGAGATATGGCCATTAGCTACAACATGTGCGAGGGGTCTTGTATACAATAACTTCACCCAAGCACAAAACTTGGGGCCAAAGCCTAGGTGTCGTAGCACCGCAAAAAGATATGGGCATTCGACCATGTCGAAGGTCATTCGAGCATCTAATGAAAGGATCACCGCCGGTTCCGAGAGGTTAGGGATTTGCGCCAGTACCGCTTCGACCCGTCTCAAATTGAGAGCAGTATTCCTGTTCGGCATAAACCCGGATTGGTCCGGGTGGATAAGCGTCTCTAAGTGCGGGGTCAGTCGTGCGGCTATCATTTTGGCCAGTATTTTCACCTCCGCATTTAACAATGAAATCGGACGATATGATGCACATTCGGCCAGAGGCTTGCTGGGTTTTGGTATGGCTATTATCGTAGCTGTCCGCTGATCCCTAGGCAATTCCTTCTTAGCCAAGCTGTCCTCAAACATTCGCAACAGATGCGGGCCGTAAGATCAGAGACGCGCTTGTAGAGTTCTATGGGGACTCCGTTCGGTCCTATGGCTTTACCTGATTGCAAAGAATGGATTGCACCCAAGACCTCATCCGTCGTAAAGTCTGACTCCAACAGTGCAGCGTCAGAGTCTGAGAGGGAGGGCATTCGTTTATCCTTAATATAAGTCTGCGCCTCTGCAGATGACATGCGGGAGGTGGGGTTGTAAACCGTCTCATAATAGTTTGCTAAAGTGTCTACTATGTCCGTCGGGGTGGTGACTACCTCACCGTCAGCGTCTCGGAGCTGCGCTATAGTCCTTTGTGCCTTGTCTTTATTTTCCAGCCATGCCAAAAGTCTCCCTGCCTTATCGCCAACCTCGTAGATAGTGTGTTGCGTGCGCATAAGCCGCTGTCTGACCTGTATCCGCTGGTATTCAGTAAATTCAGCCTGTTTGAGGCACAACTGGTGCACGGCCTCCTCAGTAGGGTCATGATCATTTCTGGACTGAAGACCTCCAGGTCGTTCTCGAGTACTCTGAGGTCCTCTTGTACAGTTCGTTTATGACCCGTCATGGAAGCTATCGCCTGGCCCCTTTATATGCCTCCCATTGGACTCCTGGCGAGTCGACTGCATCTGTATTTTCTTGGAAGTAGCATTTCGTAGCCTTGACCAGTTCTTTTCTAATTTTTGGAATTTGTAAATAGTGAGGGGAAATTGGGAAAATGCGCCTCCGGGCTTTCACATAGGAGGAGTATATCATGGAGAACGGGGAGTGATCTGAGATACCTCTCGGGCCTATCGCTGCTTCTGTTAAATGGGGCAAACTATCAGCAGAGACGAAAAAATAATAAATGCGTGAGAGACTATTGTGTACCCCCGAATAGAAGGTATAACCACGATCTCCGGGATGTTTGAACCTCCACCCATCCGTAAGACCAAGGGCCTCCACACAGCCAGCCAGCCGCGACTTATTTGACCCCGACATCCTACCGGGATGACGGTCAATTTCATCGTTACCAACCGCATTAAAATCACCTCCTAGTATGAGCTCACCCTCCGGCAACGTCAACAGAAAAGCACTGAGGGCGGGAAGAGCAGCTGCATGGAGGGTAGGCGGAATGTGAACTGACACCACATTGAACCTCTTCCCCTCCCACAAGCAGGAGATGGCTGCAAACTGCCCTTGTATATCTTTCCATACCTGCTGTACTATCAAAGGAAAGCGATTACGTACCAGTATGCCCACCCCCCTGGAACCAGTAGAAAATTCAGAGTGCACTGCCATCGCATATCCCCAACCGGTCCAGAGCCTTGCATGTCGACCCCACCAAATGCGTCTCCTGGAGCAATACCAATGCCGGGGCTGCACGGCGTACATATTGCAACACCAACCCTCTCTTAATTTTATCTCCCAAACCACGCACATTCCAAGTAACCAAGGTTAAAGGGGACACCGGGGCCATGACCGGGGCGTTAGCGTCTGTTATCCTGCCACCCAATTCTTCGTCTGCCATCACATTCAAAACATCCTCGGGAGCCCATCACTGTATCTCGCATTTGTACATTTAGAACCTTGAAATGCAGCCCATAACCAAAACCCAAAACAAAATTTAACCAGCCTGGAACCTGCGCCTGGACCCGTGCCGTAAAGTGGGGAAAGAAAGAGACCTCATAGTTGTCAATCTTCAGCGGGGGACCCGCTCTGGATGCCTGTAGAATATTGTCCCTGTCTCGAAAGTTGAAAACTCTCGCAATCAGGGGTCTAGGCAGGGCTCCCGGCTTAGGGCGACCGTCCGGCACTCTATGGGCTAGTTCAATGGAGAAATAAGTGGAGAGAGCCTTAGGCTTCAAATGTTTCGTGATCAGCTCCTCCACAAAGAGGTCCGCCGTGGGCCCTTCCGTTTTTTCCGGAACCCCGAGGATTCGTATGTTATTCCGGCGGGCCCTGCCTTCATAGTCATCCAGCTGCCGCGCCATGCGAGTCTGTTTCTTTTCCAAGACAGACACCTGTCCTTCCAGTTCAAAAGTATCTTCCTGCAGTGCCGCTGTTACCACTTTTACTTCCTTTACTTTTTCATTCATTTGTTTGAAATATGCACGAAGCAAGGAGACCTCAGTTGAGACAGAGTCCACTGACGTGCGCATGCCTCCTATGGCCGCCATTGCGTCGTAAAGCGTGGGCTCCTGGGTCGGGGAAAGTGACGCATCTGCGCTCTCTTTGTTTGTTCTTGGCGAGTCTCCTTTGTCACCTCCTTTGGTCCAGGCGAATTTGGCCAACTGTGCCTGAGGGGCGCTCTTGGAACCTCTTCCCCCCGTAGCCATCCTCCTCGGTGGCATAGAAGGACAGGCAGGAGCCTGCTACGATATCCTACAGGTCTTCAGGATCAATAGCGTGCACTCCGGGCTATTCAGGGCATTCTGGAGCCCGACCGCGCTCACCAGTAGTCAACAGTGCCTGGGGATGCGCCAGCAATAACTGGCGGCTGTAGTCGATATCTGTCCACACTGGCACTACAAATCCGGCCGTCTCAACATACTCCGGCGACCGGTCAACACAATGTCATTGGCCAAGACGTGGAAAAGTGTCCCCAGAAAGCGCTGCCATCCAAAGAAGGAAGGGCTAATAATCCCCCTCAATAGACAGTTCCGTCTTGTAGGGGGGGAGGTCGAGAGGAGGCACGAACAGCAAGTGTCCCCTCGCTGCTATATCCTGGCGCATCCGCCTCAGAAGCGTGTCTCCAGTCCCTGCTTCAATCACGGAGAGTGCCTACAGGTCCTTTCAATGCTGCGTCGCGGGGCAGATGAGACACCCATCTCAGTATTTTGAGGCTACACTCCGGTGATGGCACATAAAAAGAACAGGTCATCTGTGGCTCCACAGGACTGCAGGGAGGGGGGGAGGGATGGCAAGTCCATACCACAGCGTCCGCCACTGAGCGTCCCCAGGTCTCTTCCTCCACCACTTCAGGCACACTCCAGGGAGCCCCGCCACAGGGCACACAACACCATCGGGCCAAAAACAAGGCCTAGTTAGCACTGCCACCTCAATCATGTACCCAGACGGCTATAGTGTTCGCAGTGGGGGGGTCCGGCGCCCCCAGTTCCCCCCCGGAGCACCTCCACCTCTCACAGCCCAGGTAGGTAAGGTCCAGGAGTCAGTGGAAGGGGGAGGGATGGGGGTCCCGCAGCACTCCAGCCCGGGCACTCACAGCACTCCTCTCAGTGTCCGCCGGCAACGGGCCCTGAAGCCGGGGCCTACATTCACAACGTTCCCCGGGGCCGTCCCCACCGCACCTCCGAGTAACTCCACAATGGAGTGCGAAATCTGTCCCTCGCCGTACCTCGATATCACCTCTCCGCACTCGGTGAGCAAGGCCGGCTGGAACAGACAGATGGAAGAAACGTGGGGGTCCCGTGCAGCGCCAGCCGCACCTCGGCCGCTGCCTACTCCGGCTCCGCCACCCCGTGAAGTCCGGTCTCAGGGCTCTTCGGCTCTCTCACGGAGCACCTCTGCGTCCTTCAGTCCAGGCACATAGGGAACGACTGTCGACGGAGGGGGGAGGGAGGAAGGGGGGCCCCGCAACACCCCGGCCTCGGGCACACACAACGCTCTCCACAGTGCCTGCCAGCAATAGGCCTCGAAGCCGGGGTCTAAATTTATGGCGTTCCCCGGGGCCGGCCCCTCCTCACCCATGAGCTGCTCCGCAACGCAATGCGGGATCTGCCCACCGCCGCTCCCCGGTGTCGCCCCTCCGCAGTCCGCAAACCTGGCCAGCGGGAGCAAGGAGCTGGATGGGACGAAGGGTGGTCACGAGTGACGCCGGCCGCACCTCTGTCCGCCGCCTACTCCGGCGCCGCCATTTTGTGGGGTCCGGCTCCAGGGCTCTCCGGGAATCCGATCTGCATCCCTCGGGGGCCTCGGCCCCGCAAACCCCTCACTGGAGCTTTCTAGGGGTGTCGGGCCTCACAGGTCGTCGTTTCCGCTCAGATTTACCCAGATCCATGGGCTGTGCCTTCAGCTGAAGCCATGGGTCGATCGGAGCACACACAGGCTGCGGCCATTGCTCTCGGCCGCTAGCCACACCTATTTCCCTTTTAAACACGGATTATAACATTTTTGCTGAGGTCTTGGCAGCGAGAAAAGCAAGAATTCTTAAAACAATAGTACATTCGGATCAGAGGGGTTTTATTCCCGATAGGCAGGCGAATGAATTAACTTTTCAAACTATCGCGGCAATAGATGTGGCAACAGATAAGAAGCTTCCATTGAATTTGGTAGCCATTGATGCCGCTAAGGCTTTTGACAAGGTGAACTGGTCATATCTATGGGAAGCTCTGTCTGGGTTTGGTTTTCCCAGTAATTTTGTGACAGCCGTCAGGTCTCTTTATTTTTGCCTTCGGGCAAGAATCTTAGTTAACGGAGTTTTAACAGTTTGGGTTACAATCTCCCGGGGCACCCGGCAAGGGTGCCCCTTGTGACCCCTATTGTTCAATCTTTATATTGAACCCTTTGTTTGTCAGCTTAAGTCCGATCCGTTGATTAAACCCTTTAAAATTGCAGATCTGGAGTTAAAATTTGCTTTATACGCAGATGATCTGCTTATGTTTACATCTAATCCAGCTGAAGCTATCTCGAGATTAGTAGATCAGGCTGAATCATTTGGGGAAATCTCGGGATACAAAATAAATAAAGATAAGACCGAGATTATGGAATGGAACCAAGATGTGGGGACACAAGAGGCTAAGCCTCGAATGAGGTATCTGGGGATCCATATGGCCCAGAAAATTGGAGATATATCTAAAATCAATCTGACCAGAGTTTCTAAGGATGTTTGTGGTTTGCTTCAGCGGTGGTCAAGCCTCCCTCTAAATATTTTTGGAAGAGTTAATTTGATAAAAATTATCATTTGCCAAAAATAACTTTCTTATTTAACTTGCATATGTTATGTTCATTTTCATGTTTATGTTATGTAGATGTTTATACAGATTTTTGTCATTCTATTACTGTAAAGCGCTCTGCTACCTCCGGGTCTTGACAGCGCTATAGAAAACTTCCTAAATAAATAAATAAACTCAATTCCGTTATCTTTTATGACACCTGATATCGCGAAAATGCAGGGAAAAATCGGCTCTTTTATTTGGAATATTAAGTCCTCTAGAATCTCCTGGAAAAAGCTTAGGAGAAGTTTAAATATGGGTGGTCTAGCTCTACCAGACTTATTTACTTACTGTCACTCATTCCATTTAAAAAACTTTAGAATATTGGCCAATAAGACGGATGCATCTTCACTGGGTTTATTGTTTCAGGCTCTATTGTATGACATCCCCCGGGGGCAAGAGTTTTTTCTTTTTAAATCCGAAGTTTTATAAAAAAGTCAGGCTTAAGATTCTGGGTGCTGCCTTGAAGAACTGGTTACACATTAGGAAAAGTCTTAAAATCCCCTACTATGCATCCCAGGCCTCAATTTGGGACTCCCCCGGTACCCCGGACTGTCTTAAAGATCAATTGTGCCAGCCCCTAAAAATGGCAGGCCTAATATGCTGGGGTGATCTGCAGAAAGATTCGCAGCTCTTGAGCTGGGAGTCCCTCTCGGGTCTGACAGGAGGGACACCAACTAGATTTAAGTATTACCAGCTGTCAGGATGGTGGGCAACGAAATCCTGGGACCATGAAGCATCAAACTCCAAATTCGATTCAGTCTCAAGGAAGGGTAGATGGAAACGTGAGGTTTCTTTTTGGTATTGGGTCCTTCTAGAGGCCGGGGGAATCACTGAATCCGAACTCCAAAAATTATGGGGCAATGTCATTAGTCTAAACTCTAATGAAATCAAGGGCATCTGGGGGACTCCTTTACTATGTTGCAGGCAGTTAAACCTGCAGCACTTAAAAGAAATCACCTATACACTACACATAGGGTATGCTTAACACCTGGAAAACTAGTTAAAGTGACCGGCCTAGAATATCATTGCCCTAGGTGTAAGCACCCAGCTGCGGACGACCTCCATATGTTCATGGATTGCCCGAAGATCTCTAATTATTGGATTGAGATACAGGAATTTTTGGAGGATGTGTTACATCAACAAGTGGAGGTTACCCCGGGGACTATTTTTCTCGGTCTTACGACAGATTACCACCTGAATGATTTAGCCTCTAAATTTATTTTTTATGATATTATCCTGGCAAGGCGTGAGATATGTAGGGCCTGGAAAGATGTAAATGCCCCAACTTTTACAGAATGCCTGAAACATATAATTTCTACGAGTGAATCAGATATGGCCTTTGACAGTACGAGCTATAATAAAATCTGGGCGACCCTAGTGGCATGGCAAAATAGATAACTGTGGTCCTATGATTTTGCCCGGGCACTGTTGGCTCTTAAGTCTCCAAAGTAACACTGGGTTCCATTGGTAATGTGAACTGGAGAGGACTAGGAAAACAGTATCGGCTTGAGGGATCTCCATCTTCCACTCTCTTTACGGGCCTCGGAGCCGGGGCTGGAATAGGTTGGCCGTTTGAGAGAGGTAATGTCTTGTTTCCCATCAAGAATGCCTATCACGGTGTATGAGGACAGAAAAAAACCCAACACATTTTACTAAATGATGCTGCAAAGATATGGTACCTAATATTTTACAGTTGTTTAGTGAAATGTTTTTTTCCTACTTGCATTTTTTTGTGAACATTATATTTTGAAAGCACAGAATCATCAATCTTGCTTTCAAGCTTCTATAAATATTCGTATCGAATTATGCAGCATTCTGGGAGCATTATACATAGCCTCATATTGTTAAACTTTGAAAATGTGTGTACACATTTTTACACTGGAACACCTGTCAATAGTGCAGTCTAAGCTTACAACATTTACTTAGAGTGCTCCCCCTAATAATAAAGGCTTTGCATTACTGAACCATAAATACAGGTTTGAACAGATTTAACATAAGGACACAAATATTAACTTAACTGCAGACAGTTAAACTGGCAGCCAAAGGTTTTGGGCCTACTTGTCCCAAGGACAAAATACACATGAAAACGTGTTGCCCTTGACCCCAAACAATATGTCCTGGGCGTCCAAATATAGGAATTCCACAGCCCTGATTTATATTATGCACAAGTTAAGGATAAAGAAAATAGAGACGGGAATGTGCACCCAGGAACAGAGTCACAAAGTCATTTGCAATTGTACGTTAAACTTACACTCAAGTTCTTTGCAAGTCTAAAGTCTTTTCATTTATAAAATGTGTTTCCACTTTTAAAAGTAACCACCCATACATACATCCTCATAAAGCTGTCTGATTGTCTTATTGTGGCTTTACCAAGAGCACAGAGGGGCTTGCAGTCGCCCACTGATTTCCATTGGTTGGATTTACAGTCACTCTCATTTTCATGCTTCTTATTACATGACTTGCATTCTCCATTTGATGGATTGCATGCTCCATTTTCTCCATTCGCCCTTCTACCCTCCCCTACTTGATGATGCGTTTAAAAGAATTAATTAGACGAATTTCCAAAGCCAGATTTTCAATCTTGCGGATTTCGCCATCACAATTATCGCAGTAATTTTGTCCTATATGTATTATGTATAATCACCTAAACACTTGTTATACTAGAAAAGAAATCAATTATTGCACATTTTCTTTTTTTTATAAACACTCACAAACGCACATGTGGAGCTTAGCTCCTACCGATTTTGTTTATTTCATCACCAAAAAATGCAAAGCTATCCACACAGTTCCACGCCACACAATTCAACACCCCACATTTCCAATCTACACACATAATTCAACACCAAAACACATAATTCAACTCAGCAACCAAATTAGACAACACCACTTACATCCACTCTTGACCACATAATTCCACATCATGCCAGAAAATTAAACCACACACCACATAATTAAACTTCACTACATACCAGTCCAAAAAACAAAATACATTCCACATAATTACACTCCATACCACATATTACAACTCCATGTAATTCCAATACACTCAATGCCACATAACTACTATCCACATAATTCCACTTCACACCATACCACATAATTCCACACCACAAATAGACTCCAGTCCACAAAATTCCACACCAAACCACATAATTTCAATAGACACCACATACATACACTTGATAACACATAGGCAAAATACATTTTCGCTTACCACACCAATAGCTCCAACGCAAACAAATGCGAGACTATTGCATTTCCAAATGCTTGTTTACTTATTTTTTTATTGATTTACAAGGTTTTATAGAGCGCGAACAAGATCCTTGCAGATATCAGAGTGCTTTACAATGAACGAAGATGATTATACCAAATGAATAGCAAGACACAATATAGAGAGCAAGCATAGGATAAATAAAATAAAACACACAGAAGAAGTCGTAAAAATACCAAAGCGTGGGATCATAGATGTTTCACGAACATAAACAGCGAGTCTCGGATGAAAAAGGTTCAGGGCCGGGAAGAGTGGTCAAGTAAATTTTGCCATGAGAATCGCTTTTACTTCCTTTTTGAAAGATACGAAAGAAGAATTCAATCTGGTTTCAGGGGGTAGAGTATTCAAAATCCTAGGCGCCATCCCAGAGAAGGATCGTTTATATGTTTTTTTTTTTTATTGAATCTTCGAGGTTTCAGAAGAAGGTTGTCTGCACCCCTAGAGGACCTTGAGCCGCCAGAGATTGACAATTTCTGTGTGAGATAAAAGAATGCCTTGTGGTGTAAGGCCTTATGTGTCATGCAAGCAATTTTTAGCTGAATTCTTGCTTCGAACGGGAGCCAATTCAGGGATTTTAGGTCAGGGGAGATGTGAGAACTTCTTTTCGAGCCGGTGATGAGTCTTGCTGCAGAGTTTATTAATGCTCTAAGGGGGGCTGTAGTCGTTTTTGGGAGGCCGCATAGAGAGACAATACCATAATCCACACGGGGGATAACTAGCGCTTGTACAGCCTGTTTGAAGTCGTTGACTGGTAAGAATGTTTTCAACTTCCTTAGAATGTTTAACTGGAAGTTTGCTCCCTTTGTAGCATTGCTGACGTGTTTCTGCATGCTGAGATTGCTGTCCAGAGTTATTCTCAGTGATTTTGCTGAGTCCACAATAGTTGGTTAGTTGCTTTTTGCTTCTCGCTACACGGAGTGCAACGTCCCGATCCCTATAGTTGAAAAGTCTTGCTATAATGGGACGTGGTGGGCTGCCCGGCGGTGGGCGCAGTCCTAGGGTACGTTGTGCACGTTCCACTATAAACTGATTGGAGAATGCCTCCGCTCAGTGTCCGAAATGTGGCGTTCTGCTTCTTTTATGCAGTCCTCATGCCCTTCAAGTTTATGCACGATGGCGTCCATGCGTGTCGACATATGATCCACCTCGTCCACGATGGTGGCGAAGCCCTGTCAGACCTCCTGAAGAAGGCTTTGCATGTTGGCATACTGTGTGGTCGCACCACTCTGGGCACCATCCCCTTTGTCGATATCCTGGTCATCTTGTAGTTGCCGTTTGGTCCGTTTCGCTGCTTTGAAATTTAGTTTTGGTTGACGAGTGTCCGGCTTTCCCATGGTGGTCTGTGAGCATGGTTTGGCAATGTATTTGCAGTGCTGTTGCGTGTGTCTTGAAAATGAGGGATCTGATTTATGCCGTATCTATTGTTGGGCGAGCGAAAAGTAGGCAGTGGTGTGAAGGGTTGTACACCTATGCCCGTGTGCTTAGGATGGAAGTAGGGCGCTGCCCTACGTAGATTACAGTTTGCAAGCAGGCCGGTGGAAACAGTTCTTCACATCCGCAAGCGCGTGCTCACCCCTGGGAAGTAGCAGGCCAGATCAGCAGTCTCAAGCAGGGCGTTGGCCCGTCCACTGCAAAATCCTGTGGTGGAGTAGTACTTCAGAGCGACGCTGCAGTGGGAAGTCAGGTGTGGCGCTGTAGTAAATATCCCACATGAGGTATGTAAAGGGTTGTCTGCAATATAGCTTTGTGGTAAAAGTCTCACAGTCACAGGCCCGTCTGTAACCCAGCGCAGGTTTTCATGCAGGCATACATGGGGGGCAGGATCATGTCACTCACCCAGCGCCTCGCAATGCAAAACGAAGGTCAGCAGTGCTCGGTCACAAGATCGCGCTGGTGCAGGGATTTCAGGCGCCCCAAAAAGAGGTGGTAGAAGGGAAAAGGCAAGCAGTGAATTCCATGCTCTATATTCTGGTCCACCTGCCAGGAGTATGTGACAGTTGGTCGGAGGTTTGGCAGTAACCACAGAGCATGCCGCTGAGAAGCCGGGCCGTGTAACACTCTATTTTGCAGCAGCAGGGGGTGAGGACGGATCCCAATGCAGAGGTGCGGAGCTTATGCCAGTATGAGCAGAGCGATTGCGTCAGGTGGCATCTGAATGGTAGGGGTGACGAGAGTTCAGTTGCCAAGTAGCTCAGGGTGATAGCTGCGAGGGTCTGGCGCAGCGCTCCACCTACCACCTACCGCCTCTGATGTCGCCGGTGCCGATGTGAGTCTTCCCAGATGGCAGCCTTGCGGGACAGAGTCTTCGCACCCTGTGCGGGGCACTGCCTCTTTGGGTGGGGAAGCGAGATATCCTCTGGTCTGCGGTCCTCACGCTGACCTGCGCTGTTGGGCCTAGGCGCCTCGTGGGGGGCTGCGGGCTCACTTATTTACTGAAGCCGCTCCTGGGCCCCAGGCTGCTCCACTCGCTCCTGCGGCGGAAACTTGGTGTTGGCGTAGCAGGAGCAGAGACGACCCGATTCAGCTGATTTTTACAGCAGAGCCTCAATAGCTGTGCCAGGCTGTATTTTGAGCCTTCAGCCGGGCCGCCGAGCCGGATAAATGGAGGATTTATGCTCCAGACTGCAGGAGCCTCACGTTAGTGCGGCCATCTTGTGTGCGCGCCACCTAGCGCCCCCCTGCTGTTGCTGTTTCCTTGCTGGGGGGCCACAGGACTACATGCCCCAGAAGCCTCTACTCACTGGAGGGAGTACCATCGACGCAATATAAAAAGCACGCTCTCTCACCCATGGTGCAGGAGCACCTACGGCCACTGCTGTTGCTGCTTTCTTGCTGGGGGGCCACAGGACTACATGCCCCAGAAGCCTCTACTCCCTGGAGGGAGCACCGTTGATGCACTATAAAAGTTCCATTCTATCACCCGCGGTACGTGAGCAGCTACAGCCACTGCTGTTGCTGTATCCTTGCTGGGGGGGCACAAGACTTCATGCCCCAGAAGTCTCGAATCCCTGAAGGAAACACCATTGACGTGCTATAAAAGCGCCCTCTGTAACCCGTGGCGCAGGAGCACCTACGGCCGCTGCTGTTGCTGCTTCCTTGCTGGGGGTCCACAGGACTATATGCCCCAGAAGCCTTTACTCCCTGGAGGGAGCACCATCGATGCACTATAAAAGTGCCATCTGTCACCCATGGCACCTGAGCAGCTACCAGCGCTGCTGTTGCTGTTTCCTTACTGGGGGGGGGGCACAGGACTACATGCCATCAAAGCCACTAATCCCTGAAGGGAGCACCATTGATGCGCTATAAAAGCACCCTCTGTCACCCGCGGCGCTGGAGCACCTACTGCTGCTTCTGTTGCTGTTTCCTTGCTGTGGGGCCACAGGACTACATGTCCCAGAAGCCTCTACTCCCTGGAGGGAGCACCATTGACGAGATATAAAAGCGCCCTCTGTCAGTCGCTGCGCGGGCAGAGCCCGGGCGAAGCCCAGGCCAAGGGCGAGCCTGTCCTTTCCCGTCATTGGCAGGAAGAGGCAGGGCAGGGCCACACCCCATGCACTTTGGAACCCAGAGGTCTGTTTAGGTCAGCTGTTACAACCACAAGGTACTGTGTCCTTTTATTCTATCCTCAGTTAGGAGGACAGTTTGTTCACATTCCCTCCGAGCTGTGACAATAAAGCTTGACTGCAACTTTCCACTTTTGTGCTGCCATCCCTTATACTGTGAAAGTTACCGAATTTGTTCCCTGTCGGGACTATTAATTCAAAACCTCATAATACCCACTTATACTGTTGCTGTACATTTCTTGTGTGCTTCTGGCAGACCATTCAACTGGTTGTGCACTACTGTTGTATTTTCTTAGGGAAGAACAAGGACCTCTAGGATAGGTTAACAAGTGGGAGCAGTCCTCTTTTGGTCAAACAAGGTTGTTCTGCTCATGTGGGAAAGGAAAGCGGCGGAAGGTGGGGGGTGGGTAGCGGGAAGGGGCAAAAAAGCAAAGAAATCGAACAAATATGCTGGCAGCAGTGGCAGCTGGTGACATTTGAAAGTGGTGAGGCGTAAAACAATTGTCGTACTTCACTTTGGCGAGCGAGCGTAGCGTGTGAGCCTGAACTACCTACGGGGGTTGACAGGGGTTCTCCCCCTGAATTTCTTTTGAAAAAGAGTAGGCAAATGGTGCATTTTTAAGCAAATTTGAGAGTGCAATCCCACTATTCGGACTCCTGCCTCATATTTTGCACACGTCCAACACGGAAGCTGTATCTAACAACACAAGATGCGCTAGTTTACTTCCCTCGAAACATTTTCACAGGTAAAAACCTGCTGGCGTTTGTGTAGGGGAAAAAAACAGCACCACTCAGATATTGGCACCAAAAACGGCGCATATACATACTGCACCCTGTAGCATCACCTAAAGTATTCATTAGCATTGAATTAAACATAGGGTCAATCAGCAATTGCCTGGCAGTGCTGTGTAACGCCAGCATCACTGCCCATGACTGCAGGCACCAGCAGAAAGGAGCTTAGGGAATGGTTTTGCAAGGTGTGGCAGTAAACTGGCTCAGCTGACGTAGAGGGAACGCTTCTGGCTGGTGCGCAGGGACCTCGAGCCCTAGCTGATACTGCTGTTCATCATCTGCTCCCGAAGATCATGGATCTTTGCTTCGAAGTGGCTGTATTCTGAAAGAGAAAACACAAGGATGAAATGCGTGCCCTTCAGACCCTTTCTGTTCATGCACTGGCGGGGACTCAGGCAGCCGGCACTAGAAACAAATTCTGTACACTGTGCTACAGCACGACAAGTCTATAGCTCCCTGAAAGCTCTACAAGATATATTATCGTTTGTATGCTGCTGTCAGTAAAATGTTACAAAAATACGGAAGTACACTCATGTTGCATTTACATTTACCACAACCATGTATTTCATCAGATACACTGAGGATACCTACATTGATGTTGTCAGTCATAATATTAAAAAAAGCCTAACGCTTTAGGCAGAGCTACATTATGTTTGCACAAATGTACATCTACAAGAAGAAAACAACACATACAAAGCCATGCGAGAGCCTGAGGGCTTAGAGTTCTGGGAAGTGCATCTTACAGGGTTATCAATTCTGTACTTTAGGTATTTTAGGGCTGGTGGATTCAATGCAGCTTATCTTCCAGCACTTATACTGAAAGTATTCCTTAATCCTTATAAACACATATAAGTACTTTCCTATTATCTTACACATCCATCATTTAATAGCAGGCTGCATCACCACAGAAAGGCTTAATTTGGCTGATATTTAATATCCTCTGAAGTTTCTCCAGGTTAGAAATTAGTGTTGTGCAACACCTTGTATGACAAACACATCTTGGTGCGAAAACGTCGTCTTAACCATGCAGAGCGAGGCTAATGTAAATGGTGAGAAACTTCAAAGTGCTCATTAAAAAAAGGTTGCCTCACTCACATACTTTTGCAGAATGCCCCGGTAAAATTCTCTTCAGTTGGTCTTCTTGATGCACACTTGTCAGCCCTGTTAAACAGGGAGAAAAGCTCTTTGCCGCCGAGAGCCCGCTCTCCCGAGGTCTGTGCGACAGAAATAAAACACTGTGCTCCAGTCAGCGCATTCCCTCCCCTTATGCCCCCTATTAAGCATAGAAGGGTTCCTTCTGCTCAAAGCAGCCAACATTCTTTTAGTGACTGCCATGCCCAAGGGGTACCAAACACAAACCTCCCCTTTACTGATTCTTTTCTTAACCAAACAGCAGCGAGCTAACTCTTCAATCACCACGGACAGACAAGAAATAGTATATACCAGGGGGCACCGCCGGTTAAATCTGGCTGGTCACAGCAAAGTCCTCAAGCCCAAGCACTTCTGGCCCCATGCGCTACCCAGAAGATCTATATGACCAATGTTTTCAAACTGGGTAAGAGGAAGGGGTATAAGGGCAGAGATTCACTGACAAATAAAGCAATCCATTGGATTTGCCATGTTACAGTATGGCATTCCATAATTTGTGACGATATCCTAGGGGCAAGTAGATGTGTAGTCCCAAATCAGCCAACTGATTGCATAGAATTCATTCTTAAAGGGAAAGAGCTATCTGAGAATCTTCTAGCTTTAGAATATAGAAGTTGCTCATCATATCCAACTGAGACAATATATTCCTATAGACCAGCCACAAACATACCAAAGCCATCTTTCTTACTGGATCAGACAGGCCCCAAATCTACATTGCAAACCATTGATTGACTTCTGGGGGAAATCGTCATCAGGATAGAAATTCTTGTACTAATACCACAATACATACCCCTAGTTTAGATCACAAAGGCACCTAGTCACTAATCGAGGAGGGGAGTAGGTCCGGCAAAACTGAAGGTGGTAGAATAAGGAACCAAAATTGGGGGGTCTCTCTGGTATAGAATCCGGACCTAATCCTAATAATATGATCCCAGCTGCTACCAACACCTGTCAGCACCCCAGGCCAGGTTCTGACCCTCAACTCACTATAATATCCTGGAATGTGGCAAGACTAGGCAGCAAAAGGCCCCTTCCCTATTGGAACAAATTTATAGAGGGTTTTGATGTGTATATCTTTCAGGAAATCTGGTCCCTGGTTCCCGTACACAAATCCGGGTACGTTTGTTAATGCGTCCCTGCAGTCTCGAAACGGAAACGATGCCCATCGGGGGCTTCATTATCTGGGTTAAGATTTCCCTGTGTTGTAGGATCACATTATTGAATTCAGATAGCCCAGATATTCTTGAGCGTATTACGGGCTCTTCAGGCGAAACCTATCGAGCTATGCAACATATATGTGAGAGGAACAAAGGGGGGCAGACCATCAGCTACTCTTGCCCATTTGGGGGAAATATTGGACAAGTGCCCAGTTCAGTATAGACTAATTGTAGCAGGTGACCTCAATATCCCAATTGAACCTTTAGACTTAACCGATATAACAGGGATGAGCGAAGAAGACCAGATGTGGGGAGTCCCCTCCCTAGACCTGCTGCCAGTTAAGAGATGGTCACAACTAGCTATTCAAGTAATTGGCCTAAACCTAGAGTATGGGCTGAGGGCAGCGAAAAGGAGATCAAAATCGGATTCCTTAGTAGCGAACACCTTCAATAGAGCAAATAGTCCATCTTAAATTTATTATATCTTAATAGATTTGAGGCTATGTAGGAGTGTAGTTGACATGATTGTGGGTCACACAACCGACAGTGAACATAACTCGCTTTGCCTAAGCATGAAGCCAGTGTGGGATGGCAACCTTAATGAGCTCAGCAACCTTAATGAGCTCCCACCTCCGAATATTTCAAAGTAGGTCCTCCTGTAGTGTAGTTCCTATTTTCCCAATAGGCCCTGCGCATTGGAATAACATAAACAGTAGTATCGACGTAGAAGTGCGGTTCTTCCAGGCCTCTACTGACTATGCTAAACTTAATTGGGTTTGTTACCAACTAGCTCAGAGATCACTGGAAACTTTCTTCTCTGAATCAGAAGTGATCAGCTTCCCTGGTACAGACAAGAAGGGATTCAGTTTTCCAACAACCGTGCAACATGACAACTTTGCTCCTCAGATCAAGAGTCGATCTCTAGGGTCGTGTGAAACAATAGACAGGTATTTCACTCAGTCAGGTTGGTGCAGATTACTTTCACAATATGTAGAGAAAAGAGAGACGGGCGTTTGTCAATAAAGGGTAACATTTATTGAACAGTCTTTCTTCTCGTACAAGAAAAATGAATTGCCACAATTGCAAGACTTGTTATTATAAAAAGTACGTACAGTAAGATAAGTATTGCGAAATAATACTGTAAAAGCATTGATATGGTTTCTTAGCCATACAATGGTTTAAAATGAATAAAACATATATACAGTCATATATACATTAGGCTAAAATACTCAACTGGTGCTTCTAACTACGCCTACCCCAGTGTGCCTGACCTAAGCCTAACACGTGGAAGGGAAGTAAGTAAGTAGCTTTAAGTTAAGTTGGTTTTGCCAAGGTTTGCTTCAAGAATTCTCACTAAGGGTTTAGTCAACCACATACCTCTGAATAGAATGCCGGAGGTCTGGTATCTCCTTCAGGGAAGAACTCGATATCCCAGTCACCCGCAAGGGTAGACCAGAAACGCTGGAGCTGGATTTCTCTGCAGGAGAAAGACAGCGTCTCTTCTCAGCGCGTCGAGGAGAAGGAGGGGGGACAGCATCCGCGGGCAGCTGGCATCTGCTGGGCTTCTTTGCAGGGGATGGCTGTTCAGCTCCTAAGTTTCACCACACCATTGTTCGCTGGTTAGCAGCGATAGCAGTAGCGTTAGCAGCTATGGTATCATCAGCATGACAGCAGCTTCAGGCGGCGTGCAACAGGCAATTGCTTAAGGCAACGCTGGCAATATTTATACCTGAAAGGTGCCTCGTTTGACGCAAGTTGCTGGACATAAGACGTCAATAAAAGATGTCACTAGGAAGTGATCGTCTATCAGTGCTCATTAGAGTTCTATTACTAATCAAAACATAGCAAGCGGGGATTTCCCAGGTTGCTGAGTTTTATCTTGTTGAAGAACTCGGAGTGTTAATCTAGGAATCTTAGATAGTGACTTCTGCTCTGTCATTGCACTAATTGGTCGCAAAGGAAGTGGCAGAGAAAGCTATCCTGGAATGTGGCTCTGTTCGTGTGAGGCCAGAGATGAGTTTCTGAATATTGCACTTGAACGGTTATGCCAATATAGGGAATAAATGGATTTATAGCCGAATAGGGGCATAAGGTCACAGTATCGATCAGGATCCTAGATTAGAACGCTACACCAACTCCACGAATTTATGTCCATCAAATTACTAAAACTAGAGCAATAAGATGCATGTGTAACATTGCCCACCCCAAAATACATATATGCATTTGAAATAGGCGTACTTGTAATACGTGAAAATTTAGGTACTGTACGTTTTTAAAGCATAGAAATCATTCAAAAATTATAGCATATGAAATCAATGAACGATTATGCAAAAGAATTACACATGAAATATCTCTGAAACAGAAGAAGGGCGAGATAAATCATCACATATAAATGCATTGCAATAAATGTGCTAGAGGCTGATGTAAAGTTATTATGTCTCTAGATGTGTTTAGAAATAGAAGTTGAAGCTTCTGTTCTCTAAGAATAGTTTTTACTTTAAGCAAAGAATTTTTCGTGCCAAAAAAAGGTGAATATTAAAAATGTTCAATTCCAAAGAATTTTTTGCTGAACGGGGAAAATAGAGTTCCAACGCTTTTAGCAGTTTTTGTTCAAAACTGAAGGCCGAATTCAGAGTTCATGGGAACGCTGTGTGTCGGAATGCTTCTCTAAAGTTATTGTTTCTGTTCTAGGGAAAACATCATATCAGACAGGCTCTCAAAGAATTGGTCTACAAAATCAGGTGACAGTTCGACCAAGTCCGATAGTGCTGTAACTTGGCAGGTGTGAGAGTGATTGCTGTCATCGTAGTCAGGATCAGCAATGCTGACAGATGGTCGTACCTGGATGATGTTGCTTTTGTCACTCGCTCCACTGTTACCACCTAGTCGTAGTACAGGAGTCTCAACGAATGCCGTCATCAGGATTGGTAGCCGCTGGGAACAACACAATGCGTGAGCCGTTATCGGACTGAGCAAAGTATCAACGTCCATTGGTACTGCTGATGGGAGTGCAAGACAGATGTCCAACACGCATTCATCGCCGCATAGCATACATCTTAGTACCGGTGAGATACAGTTCTGCCATATAGGTCTGAATGAAAGGAACTAGGTCAGGTTTAGATCTCTCAGCCTGGCCAATCCAAGGACTCTAGTTATTCTGTCCCGGTAGCGAAGTGCTAGGATTGTTTCTTCCATCCCCATAGGAGTCATGTCTGAGCTGTGGCTTGCCATAACGAAGCAGAAGGGTCAAAAATAAAATCCCTGCTACAAGTCCCAAAAATAAGGGTATGCCGCCAAAAACAGAGTGGACAAAATTCGGAACGATTCCCAGAATTGCTTAGAATGGTGTTAGCAGTCCCGTAAAAATCGTCTTAAATATGCCTGGGATGCCTGTGGCACCAGACATGTTTAAAAGTTGGCTCAACATTTCTACGAAATGCACGGGGCAATTTGTTGATAAAAGGTCATGAATCTCCGTAGCTGTCCTTGCAACTAGGAGATCATACGTCTCTTTTGATGACGTGTTGGGCACTGTTGTCTGCAAAAGCACAGACTTCATTTTGCTTAAAGTATCAATTCGTATAGAATAGAGATTCAGACGAGGCCAGATGGGAGTCTCTGTGTCTCCAGGCCCGCTCGGGAACAATGCTTGCATACAGCATTTGACCATGGATGTTACTCCTACAAGATAACTTTTCCCTGGAACAAGGCCACAACATCTGTGATCCGTTCTTAGAATGTAACTCCCATTCGCGAGTTGCATAAAGAAGGGCTCTATCTGAGTTGCAGGTGTGACAAGCTGGTGGCATGAAAGGTTGTTAGAATTTCCATCACAAGCTCCGTGTAAATTAATACCCTGACACAAAAGTATACCGCTTAGTGAACGTTTACAGTTTTCACCACTAAGAAATACATTTTTGTCGCTGTCACTATAGCATGAATGTGTGTATGGTAATTTCCATTCTGATTTTACATAACCTTTACCCAATCGTTCATACTGGCCAGTAGGTATGTATTCAAGGCACTTTTTAAATCGGAAAGTTGTTATCGGAATTGTGATGATCCCGTGTATTATCCATTCAATGACAGGACATTCTGACATTGTCAATGGTAATCTCTCAAGTTTTTCGATGCTCAGGATATTATAGTCTGCTCCTTTCTGTGCCAAGCTGATTTGTTTATCAGTAAGGTTAAAGGTGGAAAACAATGACGTTGTGTTGATTAAACGCCAAGGCACATAGCCTGAACGAAGATTTTGCAGCGTCCAGCCTAATTGTACAATAGAACGTAATTGTGACTGGCCATGCTGTAACATAAGCAAGTCTCTGTCTATTATGTCAAAGGCAGAAGATACAACATTGTCCAACGAATATATTCTGGAGGGTACAGAGCAGGAATATCGTCGTAAAAATATCGACTAACCTAAATATCACTGCAAAAATATCTACAGGAAGAAATATCGATGACAAAAATATCGTCTGACCAGAATATCGACAGACAGGTAAGTAATATCGTTAACATTAATATAGTTGTAATAAATATCGTTTACAAAAACATAGTTTACAATAATATCGTTTTTTAAATAATTATAAGTAATGTAGTGTTTTTAATGAATATTTTTAGTCAAAGTAGTATTTTTAGTAGTATATTATTATTTAATAATGTATTTTCAGTTGAATTTAGTATTAATAGTTCCGTAGCGGGTTGTGGGTTTATAGGGGAGTAGGGTGGGAAGTAATTTAAATATAATGAAATAATACATTAATTAATGTTTTAAATGAATATAAATAGTGTAATAAATAATAGTTAATTAATTTCAATTAGTTAATTGAATAATAATTATGTAATTAATTATGTTAATTTTTTTTATTATTTTTAGGTGTGTGTACAGGATTTTTTTAGTGGAAATGTTTTTGGGTAAAGGGGTATTTTTAGGGTTCAGGGTCAGTTTTCAGTTTTTGGGTAAAGGGGTATTTTTAGGGTTCAGGGTCAGTTTTCAGTTTTTGGGTAAAGGGGTATTTTTTGGGTTCAGGGTCAGTTTTCAGTTTTTGGGTAAAGGGGTATTTTTAGGGTTCAGGGTCAGTTTTCAGTTTTTGGGTAAAGGGGTATTTTTAGGGTTCAGGGTCAGTTTTCAGTTCTTGGGTAAAGGGGTATTTTTAGGGTTCAGGGTCAGTTTTCAGTTTTTGGGTAAAGGGGTATTTTTAGGGTTCAGGGTCAGTTTTCAGTTTTTGGGTAAAGGGGTATTTTTAGGGTTCAGGGTCAGTTTTCAGTTCTTGGGTAAAGGGGTATTTTTAGGGTTCAGGGTCAGTTTTCAGTTTTTGGGTAAAGGGGTTTTTAAATATAATGAAATAATAGATTAATTAATGTTTTAAATAAATATAAATAGTGTAATAAATAATAGTAAATTAATTTTAATTAGTTAATTGAATAATAATTATGTAATTAATTATGTTAATTTTTTAATTAATTTTAGTTGTGTGTACAGGATTTTTTTAGTGGAAATGTTTTTGGGTAAAGGGGTATTTTTAGGGTTCAGGGTCAGTTTTCAGTTTTTGGGTAAAGGGGTATTTTTAGGGTTCAGGGTCAGTTTTGGGTTTTTGGGTAAAGGGGTATTTTAATTATATATATGTATTATTGTTGTTATATAAAGTAATGTGTGAAATCAATTTATATGTCCACATTTATTAAGTTTATAATTAAAAAGTGTAGTAAATTTTTTTGAAATAGTTAAAAAATAAAAGTAATGTAATGTATTTTTTTAATAGTACTTATATTTATTTATTATTTAATGTAATTTTAATTATTTAAAAAAGTCGATATTTTTTTACATCTATATTAATTACAACGATATTTTGGAGTCGATATTTATGTACTTACCTGTTTAAGTATAGGGTGTCGATATTTTTGTAAACGATATTTTTGCAACGATATTTATGTCAGCTATATTTTTGTAATCGATATTTTAACACCCTACCATTCTGGAGGACAGAATCATTAACCCATTGTCCACTACAGAAAGTGATTTTTCCAGATTAATACGATCAATTTCTCGTATTTTTTCAGCTGTTTCAATTTGTGTGACTTTCCAAGCCTCGTTGTATGCACCATAGATACTGGTCGCGATGAAACGCTTTTGACGCTGTTTGCGTGGTCCCATAAGAAAATCGCGCAAATCAGCACCATCTTTCAGTAGAGACAAGTGTTGCTTAATTTCAGCCAGTGTGGATGATCCTAGCCATTCGAGGCAGAGTTTCCCTACACTGTATGTTGTTATTATCCCTGGATGTTGTCTCTGGGAATATCTAGGGTCTTGTCTGGTCATTGTTAACCCCTGTGTTTTGTTCAGGAATCTATCTTGACAGTTGTTTGTGTCAATAGGCCAGATTAACCACTTTTTCCAATCAGGATGTGTTCTGTTAAAATGTAAAATTTTCGTTACGTCTATCTCAATATCTGTAGTTGTGTTTTCAGGTATTGGCTTTGGAATAGACGGTTTGTTAAGGTCTTTGATCTTAGCTAGGCCAAGACAGGAAGTTTGGTGAATTGTGTCATTTAAAAACATCATTTGTTCTGGTATCATGCAGGTTCTGAATAATGCTTCTAGGCCTTGTACCTGCCAATCTTTTGTACCCCAAATCGTTTTTGTTTCAATGTTATTTTTCCAATAATCAAAACCAAATGTCATCATTTTTTCATAAAATGCTTCTGAATATATCAATTTAGAATTTGTCAGCATTGTTTTCATTCCTGTTTTATCTAACAGTTTATAATAAAACGTTTCTGAATTACTGGTGTTAAACCCTGAGAAGTACTTGAATTTCTCAAAGAATGTTTTAGAACTGCTTTTAGGTGGTGTTGCACAATGTTCCCATTGATTATACATAAAAAAAATTCTAGGCTGTGCAGATTTATGCAAATAATGATTGCCATAATGCGTGTAGCAGAATGTTTTCTCATAACTAGATGAACCTTGTAAATAATCATGATCTGTGAATCTAGCTGACATTAGTAAATCAGACATCATATTATTAATACCCTCAAAGTCCCAATCATCAGAGAATGTACTAGGTTTTGCAAAGTCACTCAAGGAAACCTTCAGTTGATGAGGATACTTCAGGATCTCGACCGGACCATAGATCTCATAGTCCGTTTTCTCCCATACTACCCCACCGGGTATCGGAATGGCTGTGACATTTACTGTTGACAGTTCTCTTTTCTTCACGTGGGATGATCTGTGTGGTTTGAGGACTAAGTTGATGTTCTGACTTGCTGTGTCCATTGTACTATATTTTCCCTCAATTAATTTTCCCAAACAAAGTACCATGATGAGCCAAAGCAGGAGGAAAAATACACCTAGGCCGAACCAGAACTCTAACCAAGGGGAAACAAGGTAGATTTCCTTCAGTTGATGAAAGAGTTCCGTTGCAGTTTCTTTAGAATACTTTTTTGTTTCTGGCATCACTTCGGGGTCGCTTTGATCTTCAGAGAAGTTGTCGAAGTTGATGAAATAACCAGAGGCAGTTCTGTCAATTGTTGGAATTGTATTCACAATTTGTCTTTCGGTAGCACATTCAGATGCCACATCATTGTAGACTGGTGTTTCTTGACGAACTGTTTCAATCTGTGTTTCAAGAGGCACAAGTTCCATGGCATTATTGCATAGTCCTTCTCTGTGCACTGCAGGCTGATCGAATGTGATTAGTCTATCAGTTTGAACCTCTTGGATTGTTGCAAGTTTGGGCATTCTGTTGTTTCTTGGGAGTCCACTGGGCCTACTGTTGATTATAGGCCACATGCTTGTGGTTTTACCAGGTCGATAGATACAACTCTGTTCTCCTTTTTACCAGCATGGGGCGGTAGTACTACTGATCTTGTTCCGGTGACTGCCAAGACAGGTACTGCTTTTCTGTAAGAAGGCCCAAATTCCTTCTTCACCGCGATTTTTTCTCTGACTAGATCCCCAATCTTTGGAATCCAGACAGGCCTTGCTGGGGCTGTTGCTTGTGGTGCCTCGTCAGTGGTATCTGGCTGTTGCTTTAACTTCATGTTGCTTAAGGATTTTCTTGTTTCATTCAGTTCCTGTAAAACAGCCAAACGATCTTTTACATCAAAGTTTTTTGTTTTTTCTTGTACCACTGACACCTGACTATCGAGGTCCTGAACGTTCATTCTAATTCCAAACAATAGTTCGTATGGGCTGAAACCTTTTAGAGAATTTCTTGGCAAATTGTTAAGACTGGTCTGGACACTTATTAAATGTTTGACCCACCCAGCGCCTGAACCTAATACCTTCGCTGTCATAGATCGCTTTATGTCTCAGTTTTTTCTTTCAACCACACTATTCCCTTCGGGATGTGACGGACAAGAATACCGCAACCCAATTCCCATGCTGGCCATGGCCTCCCTATAAGCTCGAGAGCTAAAAGCAGGACCCTGGTCAGAATGGAACGTGGTAATTGCGTATGTGCCGATAAAGACTCGCAGATCTTTTATAACCGTTCTGGCGTCACCCGAGCGCTGGAGAGCCACATCTTTTAAGTGGATTTAGTCTTAATGATTAATAGGACGCTGGATGGCTCATAGACAGCATTACCCTGTCTACAAATGGTAACTGGGCAACAGGTAGGACTGGTTCATTACTGCGATCCCTGTCACAGTCGGGACAGTTCTTTACATATATTTGATGTTCCAAGCTCATCCCCGGCCACCAGTATACTGATTGTAATTCAGCCAAGGATTTCCTCATCTGAATGTGCCTCGGACCTTCACCCATATGTGCGTCTGCTATTAAAAACTTTCTCCGGTTCGTGTTTGGAATTACTCTGTCCCCCACTCCAGGGATTCGAGCAAAAGGAACGGAGTTCGCATCGATTACGTATGCATAATTGAGTGGATAGTTCACGGGTAGTGCTGCACAGTCGCCTTTTACGGTCGTTTTTACTGCCAGCATGGTTTTCCCGTCAACGTATTTTACTGAACGCTTTTTTGTGGCTACGGAAGCCGGTTTAGTTGCTTCCGCTGTGGCTGTATTAGCCAATGAATTCCCTGCAACGTGAACGCCATCACGTTGAAGACTCTGTGCGTGTATCACGTGAGTCTTTTGTAGTTCTTTCCGTAAAAGAGCTACCTGTTTCCATAGCAATTTATGCTTTATTGTGGCACCTGTGTCATCTTTGTAATTGTTTTCAATCCAGCTCTGCAATTTATTATTGTAAGAGTTGACGCAAAAATGAGAATCGCACACGATAAGTGTCGGGAATTCATGTTCTGCATTTTCGAGCGCCATCTTTAAAGATCTTATTTCAGTTCTTTGAACCAAACAGTTTCTTACAGATTCAGTTTTTGTTATTTTCGGTCTGAATTTACCGCACAGCCAACGACCTTTAATGATCGCACAGGCTGCATCGTAGGATTTGCTCTCTACGTTGAAATGCTGTACAAAACTATCTGTATAGATTATACATGCGTACTGTGGGAGAGGCAGAAGTTCGATTGGCAGAGGATATTCTTCTTCATATTCTAAATCATTCAGTTCTTCGAATTGTGGGGCGAAATAGTATTTCTCATCTTCCGCTCCAAGAGAATCAACACACTGTATCCATTTCGGATCCAGTGACACTGTAGGCAAGTTTACTGGGCTGAATAGCGCCTCGAAGGCGGATTCCGCTGTGAGGATATTAATCCTTTTGCCGTTTGCCAGTTCTCGTTCGTTTGCTAATGCAATTTGCACTGCTTTCACAGTTCTTTCTGTGCGACTGAATGTTTTTCTGCTTGTGTGTACAAGTGAGATTTGATTGAAATTGGTACCTTTTATCCCTCATTAGAGGTCAGGTACGTGAATCCGCATCTTCCTGGGATGACTCGGATTAAAAGTAGGGGATGCGCGGCCGCCCACGCATGCGCATTAGTAAAGAAGATGGAAGACGGAAGATAGCGAGCCCCGGGGACGCGGAGGGCAGCGGCGGGCAAGGTAAGTGCGTTTTAAATTATTTGACTCCTTTAATTTAAAGTATTTAGGGAGGGCGGGAGGGAGGCGGGTGGCGGGGCTGGCGGCCAGTGGTGTTTGCGGAGTGGGGCTACGCGGAGTGCGGAGGTGGGCGTAGTTTCTCGCCCACTTCGCGTAGCTCCGCGAAGCCCCACTCCGCCAACTCCGCCCAGGGTTAATTACAAGATCGATTGTTTTATCACGTGTATCTAATTTTGTTTTTGCTAACATGTCTGTTTGCAGTGATCTCAAAATTTCTGTGTGTTTTTGAGTCTAGGTGATTTGTTTAAAATCGGGTTTAATTAGTTTGTAGAGAGGTTTAACCCTCTCTGCGTAATTGAGAATGTAGGTTCTTCCGAAATTCAGAAAACCTAGAATTGATTGTAGATTTTTCAGCGTTTTTGGAGCTTGGAGTACAGCGCACTTCTCTAAGAAGTTGTCCGCTAGGCTCTTGCCTTCACTTGATAATTCGTATCCTGAAAACAATACTGTCAGATGGGCAATTCGAGACTTTTTAAAGTTGAATTTGTAACCCTCTGCTGCGAACCCAAGTATAATGGTGTTCACTCTTTTCAAGTGAGTATCCAAGTCGTCGTCTGTTAGATAGATGTCATCGACATAAGATAATGCCTCATCATCATATATTTGTAGTAACTCTGTTACTCTAGCTGAGAATAGTCCTGGGCTGTTCTTGAACCCCTGTGGGAGTCGACAGAAATTTTCTGCGACCCAAATATTGAGAAAGCGGTCAAGTACCTGCTTTCTGGTGCAATGTTTTGACAAAAGAAACCATTAGAAATATCTAATGTCGTTTTATATTTTTTCCTAACTATGTTATTCATTAGGGCCTCACTATGCGAATTCTGTACTGGAAATGTTTTGCAACACGAATTAAGATGTCTGTAGTCCAAAACTAGACGATATGAATTGTCTGGCTTGGAGACAGGAAACAAAGGATTGTTCATTTGAGAGGTGCATGTTTCAATCATCCCCTGGTATTCAAGTTGATCTAAAATCTCCCTGACTTGTTTTTTAGCTTCTTGCTTAACTGGGTACTGCCTTTGTGCAGTAGGTTGATTTTTTAACTGGATTTTGTGAGGAGGAGAGTCCTCATCCCATCCAACATGATTCTTATACAACGCAGGTGCTTGAGCAACTGCCCATTTCCTTGCATAAGTATGTCTTTTGTGAATCGGAATGTGATTCGAGAAGGCAGGCATAATCATTTCTTCGCCACGAGGGCACTCCATGACAAACTCTGGGGGCCAATCTTTTTCAGCTAACAGAATATCATAGCCTTTTGAGAGTTTATCCCAAAATAGACCCTTTATTTTCCTAGTCTTATCACCCTCTATACGCAATGTTATTTCGTATATTTTATGGGGCTCGCTAAGTCTGGTGTCGGCAGTTTCAACCTGAATGTATTCATTCGTGTCCACTGTCTCCAGATGACTCATCAAGATCTTGCGGGCTATACTGATTTCTGCTGCACTGTCTAACATTGTCTGTGCCCACTCCCCGTTTTTCAACTGTGTCCTCAGTATTCTCGGCATGTTCGATTACTCTAATACTGGCTACCTTCTTTTTCTGAAATTGAGATTTTTTACTCTGAGCAGGTTCCTTGTCTTTGGACTTGGTGTGCTCTCCTGGGTCTGACCGTCCTCTTCTTTCCGATTTCTGCGAAAAAGATCGAGAGGGACGTGTATCAATACTTTGATATCTATCAGGTTTTTTCAAATTATCCCTATTTCTAAGGTTATATCTTTTCTCAGAGGGCTCCCTCTGGGGAGACTGGTGTTCTCGAGTCGGAGTTCTTTCCCTCCGTCGAGGAGACCTTCCTCTGGACTGGAAAACTTTTTCCTTGGGAGTGGATTGTTTATTTCCATCCCAGCTCTTTTTAGGAGTGTTTGAATTATTTTTAATAAATAATTTTTCAGGATTTTCGAGCAGTTGGAGCTTAACTGGTTTTCCACCCAAGCTGTCTCTACCTAATTCTTCATAGCATTTCTCTATGATTTTAGCAAGCTCGATTGGCTGCTCTGTTATATCTGTTTCCTTCAACTTCTGGCGGATCGCCACAGATGCTGCTTCTCTCTTTATATTGGCTAATAATGTAGCCGAGACCTGCTTGAAGTCTTTCAGTAATTTCATACCAAGATTTAAAGTGGGCTCTGGACCGTATTCATTTTGAATCTGTTTTAGCACTTCTGGTATTACCGCCATAGACGAAACACCATGTGTTTTTGTGTAAATGGAAGCAAAGACTGTACCCCAAGTGTCACAGTCCTCCACGTGTGGTGCGATTCCCATAGGAAGGCAGATGGTCAGAATCCTGTGTTTCTCTATAGGGGTAGTATCAGGAAATACTGCCTCTATCTGAGTGATTTTTTGTGCTAACCAAAAAGGAATTTGTTCCCGTTTTACCTGTGTTTTACCAAGACATGATTGTATGTTCTGTGGTGTGATTTTATTTGTGTTCCCCTGATGAGGGGTCAGCTGTGAAACATCAACAGATGGTTGGACTGTTGCAGTCCGCATTACATATTGGACTAATTGTCTATGTATTTTAATTATTGTTTTTAGCTGTGCTAACAGCTCTTCTCTTGACATTTTTTCAATGTCTGGATGTGGTGTGTAGCTGGCTAGAACCGGCCACATTGCTCCTGGTCTACCTAGTGGACCGAGCCTGGTAATGTGATCATTATGTTTTAGGGCGCCTTTAAACCAGAGCAAATGCTCTTGGAATTTTAATGGGATTTCTATCTCCTCGAAAGGAGCGTACTCTTCCGGTGGATCCTCTACTGTATAGTAGTGGAACTCGTGTGTTGCGGCGTTTGCGGCTGGAAATTTTATCCATGAATAGAATACCTCTGTCTGCCGATATTCGTGAGCCTCTATCACGAAGACGACTGTGCCACCTTGTGTGGTCAGTCCATTTTCTATAAGTTTTAACGTTATAGATTTTCTTAAATGTGCCGGGATCATTATTGCACCCGGTACAGTAGTAGTGTCGGGACCTTGCTGAGTCGCATCTGCTGCGGCCCCAGTGGTTCCGCTTTCTCCTGGCATTGTAAAAATGCAAGGTTTGCAGAGTTGGTCTCCAAGGAGACAAAGATTAGGTGCACAATATTTTGGAACACTGTATCCTTCAACGTTGAATAAACCAGAGCTTTACATAGGAATCTCTTCCTACTAAGGTCGGGCGGATTTTAACCTTTCATCCACTCCAGACGTCTATTGGAGTATTTACGGGAGAAAGTGGTCTGTGTGAAATATGCACGACTGAGTTACTTTAACGTCTTGCGTTAGTTTATCGCCTTACCAAACGTTGGGCGCCATGTAGTGTAGTTCCTATTTTCCCAATAGGCCCTGCGCATTGGAATAACATAAACAGTAGTATCGACGTAGAAGTGCGGTTCTTCCAGGCCTCTACTGACTATGCTAAACTTAATTGGGTTTGTTACCAACTAGCTCAGAGATCACTGGAAACTTTCTTCTCTGAATCGGAAGTGATCAGCTTCCCTGGTACAGACAAGAAGGGATTCAGTTTTCCAACAACCGTGCAACATGACAACTTTGCTCCTCAGATCAAGAGTCGATCTCTAGGGTCGTGTGAAACAATAGACAGGTATTTCACTCAGTCAGGTTGGTGCAGATTACTTTCACAATATGTAGAGAATAGAGAGACGGGCGTTTGTCAATAAAGGGTAACATTTATTGAACAGTCTTTCTTCTCGTACAAGAAAAATGAATTGCCACAATTGCAAGACTTGTTATTATAAAAAGTACGTACAGTAAGATAAGTATTGCGAAATAATACTGTAAAAGCATTGATATGGTTTCTTAGCCATACAATGGTTTAAAATGAATAAAAAATATATACAGTCATATATACATTAGGCTAAAATACTCAACTGGTGCTTCTAACTACGCCTACCCCAGTGTGCCTGACCTAAGCCTAACACGTGGAAGGGAAGTAAGTAAGTAGCTTTAAGTTAAGTTGGTTTTGCCAAGGTTTGCTTCAAGAATACTCACTAAGGGTTTAGTCAACACCATAGAATAGAATGCCGGAGGTCTGGTATCTCCTTCAGGGAAGAACTCGATATCCCAGTCACCCGCAAGGGTAGACCAGAAACGCTGGAGCTGGATTTCTCTGCAGGAGAAAGACAGCGTCTCTTCTCAGCGCGTCGAGGAGAAGGAGGGGGGACAGCGTCCGCGGGCAGCTGGCATCTGCTGGGCTTCTTTGCAGGGGACGGCTGTTCAGCTCCTAAGTTTCACCACACCATCGTTCGCTGGTTAGCAGCAATAGCAGTAGCGTTAGCAGCTATGGTATCATCAGCTTGACAGCAGCTTCAGGCGACGTGCAACAGGCAATTGCTTAAGGCAACGCTGGAAATATTTATACCTGAAAGGTGCCTCGTTTGACGCAAGTTGCTGGACATAAGACGTCAATAAAAGATGTCACTAGGAAGTGATCGTCTATCAGTGCTCATTAGAGTTCTATTAATAATCAAAACATAGCAAGCGGGGATTTCCCAGGTTGATGAGTTTTATCTTGTTGAAGAACTCGGAGTGTTAATCTAGGAATCTTAGATAGTGACTTCTGCTCTGTCATTGCACTAATTGGTCGCAAAGGAAGTGGCAGAGAAAGCTATCCTGGAATGTGGCTCTGTTCGTGTGAGGCCAGAAATGAGTTTCTGAATATTGCACTTGAACGGTTATGCCAATGTAGGGAATAAATGGATTTATAGCCGAATAGGGGCATAAGGTCACAGTATCGATCAGGATCCTAGATTAGAACGCTACACTCCCAACAAACGATGACCGCAGAGTGAAATGGCAAAAGGTCACTGTCTGTGAAGACAAACGTCGGGGCCTACGTCAGGATCTCATGGAGGGTGTTCTTGAATTACAATCTCTACCCAAGAGTCAAGAAGGGTTGGCAAATGTAGGTTCTGTCCACTCCCGTTTCATCTACCAAATAGGCTGCTATTTTATCGAACTAGGGCACAAACCAAGCGCCAGAAAATCAAAAAAGGGCGTAGCAACCTGGTACAACAAGGATTGTAAGATACAAAGGTTACATCTTGCCTTGGCTCTTAAATCCGAAGACATCATCCAAATCAGAGCTCTAGAAGGAGCTATAAGGCTGCCATCAATCATGCGAAGAAGGAGTGGGATGAATCCTACTGGCAGGCACTTAAGGAAGCTTGTGCCACAAAGACTCAAATCTATACTGCTTCTTGTTTGTTTGGGGAAACAACACAGTGGGCTCCACGCCCCCTAACTATATTCAAGCCCAAGCCTAGCACGATCACTTCAAAAAGCTTTACACTTATCCCGCAGATCTACTCTTTGTGAGAGACAATTTGCCCTTCCCATCAAATGGACTTTGACTTCTTCTTTCTGAAAGAGACTGAGGGTGCATTTGGGAGAATAGTCCAGGCCTAAGCCTCAGGGCCAGACGGAGTTCCGGGGGACCTCTTTTTACCTGATACCCCAAATTGGTCCGCTACATACTTCTTCTTTCTAATGCCACTGCAAGTGGCGCCTCTGTCCCAGGTTCCTGGCTGGGAGCGGAGGTGGTCCCTATCTACAAAAAAGGGGATAGAACCCAGCCCAATAACTATAGGCCTATTAGCCTAATAGATGCATTGCAAAAGGTTTTTAGCAAAGCCCACCTTCAAAAGATTTTGGTTTTGGCAGATGCTATTTTAACACAATACCAAGCTGGCTTCAGAGAAAAGACAGGGACCATTGACCAAGTTGGACCATTGACCAATTTTTTTGTATATTATTGCTTTTCTGTAAAGTTGTAACTATTGATCAGTGTAGTCTGTATCTGGCTTTTATTGATTTGAAGACAGCTTTTCATTTAATCCCCAGACCTAAGTTATGGCAAGTGTTGAATGACATGAGAATTCCTTCTCCTATCCTGAATATATTCATCTGACTTCACGAAAATAATTTCTCTGAGATAAGATGGAGTACACAGGGGCAGCTTACTGACTGCATTCCAGTTAGCAGGGTTGTTCGCTAAGGCTGCGTCTTGGCGCCCATCCTGTTCTCCCGCTATATGAACGAAGTTGTAAACTTTTTATCACAACAGCTGGCTGATGCCCCGACTCTAGGTGGGGAGAAGGTAGTGACCCTCTTATTTGCAGATGATACCCTGCTGGTTTCTAAAACTCCAGCACGCCTGCAGATCGGGGCATTGAAATCAACACTTCCAAGCCAAAACTTATGGCTTTTAACCCCCACATGTCATACAAGGGTTAGCCAACTCTAGGAGGGATACCCCTGGAGAGAGTAAGTACATTAGATTATCTAGGGGTTAAACTCTTGGAGAGAATGTCTTGGAACCCCCACATATCAAAAAAGACATTAAACCACAAACGTTTAACGCGGGTATTAGTGAAAGAACATAATTCCTCCCACATCAGACCAGTTGGCCTTGCTCTACTGATCTATGATCTCAAAGGTGACAGCTCTGCCCTGTACGGATCTGAGCTGTAGGGATTTGAAAAGATAATGGAGCTCACTAGATTGGAGCATTAGTTCATTAGGAACCTAGTGATACTGCCCTAAAGTACCCCAATCTACCCACTTATGCTAGACATGGGCTGACGTCCCATTAGTGATATTGCTAAGCTTCGTCCACTGCTATTCTGGGCCAGAGTTATCATCTTATGCCGAAGTTATCGGAGAGGTCACCCGCTTATATGTTTTTAATAAGGTGGGATGGCTAAGCAACATAAAGAAGCTTGTTTTTGGCATAGGGCTAAAAGAAGCCTGGGAAAACGATGATTCACCCCTGCTTCGGAAAGCTGTATTAAAGAAGCACTAATGGGAATGCGTTGCACAAGCAGACATTGGGACGTCGCAAGGGGTATACTAACTACAGAATTTTTACTCCACAAAAAGACCAGACTTCTTGAACCCTATTTTAATTTAATACAAATAAACTACGGCAGAAAGCTCTATGTCCAAATCAGGCTTGGCACGCTCCCAGTAAATGAGGCAAAAGCCAAATGGCACACTAAGACCCTTGCCTCAGTAACTGTCCAGGATGCGAGGCTCCTGTAGAGTCCATGGCCCATGTGCACTTTGCTTGCCCTGCTTATGCATGCCCAAGATGCAAATGGATTAAGGTCATCTGCAAGCAACTGGGCACCCTGAACTTTCAGGAAGCTCACTATATTTTAAAATCAGACACAAGAGCTGTGTTTGTCTGTGCAGTTGCTAAGTTCCTCTGCCACATATTGGGTATCAGGTCAAAGAGGCAGGGAGGTCACTCAACATGTAGCAGAGTGGCTACTAGCATCAAAATGGCCTATCCCTCGATGCAGCTTATAGGGGATACACCATCCCAAACTACTGGCCATCAGTCGAGGAGGCTTTTTTACTTTACAATTATTACTAAAGCGATTTTGGGCTGTTTTAATATTGTGTACATATATTTTTTCACTCTTATCTTCTTAATCCTAGTGATGTTCTGATGGTTATTATCCTAAATTTTAATTATTCTTTACTTTTACGAATGTGTTCTTAATATAAATGATTGTATCTAGTCTGTTGTATGTGACACTTTTGAAGGCTAAAATAAAGTAATTTGATTGAATAAAATTAGTTAAAAAACATTCCAAAAACAAAATTTCTCAAACACTTGCCATTGAATAAATTAATTTTAAAAAGTAACGTGCTAACTAATAAATTATTTATAATTAGCAATTAATATTTACGCATGATTGTCAATTAATATAAAACATAATATAACTTTAATATCTTCCTACCTTACATATAAATAGCAATCACTATAAAAACGTTTGTAATTGTAATATCATCCCTTCTTATTCCTCTACAAAACATAATATAGTATCATTAATACAGTATTAACAAATACATGCATAATAAGCTTGTAAAAATTAAAATACATATTTAAAGAAATAAAAGACTACAACAGTTAAGCAATAACAAATCAATTAATATGCATACTTATTAACCAAATAATATTTAATTAATATTAAATCATGAATTTAAATACATTTAATTCTATTGAACTACCTACCCTATTCCCCTGCAACCTGGCTCACATATAACACATTAATAACAATACTATTAAACTATACATAAAATGATGGAACTAAAATAAATCAGTAACTATTCAGCTAGTTACGTCTAATAAATTAATTAAAAATAAAAGAAAATTACCTTTAATTTGTAAATATTTTTAAATTAATTAACTTTCTAACTGAAACCCCTACAAACTCAACAAGCAGCTACTAAAATATAACTTAATATTACTGATAAATGATAAAATAAAATAAACATTAAAATTACAACTTTGGCTTATAAATATATTACAATTATTAACAAGTTACACAATTAATAATTAATTAGAAATAAATCAACAATAGAAAGCTGAGTACCATGAAATTAAAAATATTTATAAATGAATGAACACCTAACCCTATTCCGCTACTAACCCAATAACCTGCTATAAATAAATAATAACATTTCTAAAAAAAAATACTAAAACATTTGAAATTACAAACTATATTATGATGGTGGGTGGACATCATTCCGCATGCAGTACCGTCCCAGTAGGAGGACACGCTGTGCACCGCACTGAAGTTTCAATTAGATTTCCGGCGTCCTCATTATTGAAAAATTGCACCCGACTGAAGTTTCTTGAGTGTGAGACGGCACACTCGCATTACCGGTTCCAGAGCTTCGTCTTGGTACCACTTGGACTACTGGCATTGTTTATGATATTGGGGATATTGGGAATTGACGTGAACGCTCATCACACATCGAGTGTGGATACCATTTGTTGAATTTATCCTATTAATGGTCACGGGCCCGGCTGGGTCGGAAGTATCACCAGCTGTGCGACCTACCAGTCTTTCTACAGCCTGAAGAGCCCTGAGGATTCGCAATAGCGATGAAACACGTGTCGGCTGGCTGTTTGAAACATACTTGCTTCCTAAGTTCCGCCTTCCTTCTGCTGATGGCCAATTTATATGACCTTCTTTAGGAAGTGACAGCCAGGGAGGAAGCAAGATGGCGCCTGACTGACGGCTGCAGCGATCGCTCCCTTTGCCGCTGGAACTTGACAATTGATTCTGTGTGCTGTCGAAAAGAGTTTGAATGAGATACACCCCCTAATGACTCACCCGAGCGAGCTTGATACCCTCGTCTCAGCCGAGGAGCTGTTCGCGGCGATTTTGGCTACGGCACAGGTGGTGTTGTCGGAGCTGTGGAGCCGCACGTTCAGAGGTGCAGGGGGCAGAGGTGGAGCCTCGAACGCCGAGAGCAGGACGCCCGTGAGGTCTGTGTGGTTCCCGGCGGCGCAGTGCATCAAGGCAGCAGGTGAAACGGCGATCACAAGGATGCCACCGAAAATGACTCGTGGTGGGCGAGGGAAAGCCTTGGACCCCACCGAGCAAGGAAACAATGCTGGAATAGCACTTCCGAAAAGCGCTGGAGCAGTGATTGCTGCACAATTGAAAGATTATGGAAAGAGCGTCGCGAAAGACACCGGGAAAGATACCAGGAGCGACGCTGATCTAATCACAGGTGAGAACCCTGAGAAGCAGAAGAAAAGTTGAAGCTGGTAGCTGGTAGCTGCAGCAGCAATACTCAGGGGAGAGGGCCAAAACCCGGGGATACTAACTCTGGGGGGCTTAGGAGTATAACAGGATTTTTCTCCCCTGCTACCCAGCTCACCACCCCCAAAAAGGGCTCACCTGTCCAGGCAAATAGGCTCTCTCGGCTAAATGGAAAAATGGACAAACGGAAATACAGAAGCCTATACAGGGGCATACACAGACCGCCCAGAGAGACTTTACTGGGGATATACAGGCTGCTGATTTACATGCTGCTGATTTCTCTGGGACAGAGTGTGGAGGGGCCAGCGAGGAAAAGAGAGATAACATTGATCAAGATAGAGGGGACGAAAGTATAAATCCAAGTCAATCCCAAGAACCTCAAGTATCTCAAGCAATTTTTGTGGGAGAAAAAGAGGATGAGGCTAACAAAAGCGCTACGGCACCAGTTGACTTAGAATGTAGAGAGCAATTGAATATGAGCGTTTTAGTACACGGGGTCATAGTTAGTAGTGGCCCTGAGGATACACTGGATTTTGGGGACAAATTTTACTCAGTCACAAATGGATCTGAGTTCAGCCCCTCGGAGGCAGACAGTAGCGGCAATGCCCAGCTTTCTAGTTCAGTCTCGAACTCTGGTACCGGTACTGGAACCCCACCGAAAGACACTGTTGTAAGAAGAAAGAAACTTTCAAGGAAACAAAGTGACTCTCACTCCTTGGAGAAAACGGGCAGGTTGTATGACATCACAACGCATGCTTTTACCACGCATGCCATTACAACGCAGTTTTTACAATGCAAGTCGTTACAGCGACTTGCGTTGTGGGGCGCTGGATAGTGGAATAGTTTAATTTTCTTTTCCAACTCCAGTCCCCGTGGATAGTAGGGAAGGTGTTGGATAGAAAATTAAACTATTCCCTATCCTACAGCGCCCGCCAGCGCAAGTCATTGTAATGACTTGCGTTGTAATGGTTGGGTTGTAAAGGTAGTGCGGGGTAAAAGTTGCGTTGTAAAGGATGTTCCCCAAACGGGCGTTGAACACCGGAGGAGTAGCAGAGCTTATATGGATCCAGCACTAAAATGGGATTATTCAGCCACTAGGAGCATCTATCCAGGCCATATAGGGCAGGGGGCAGTATAGGTGGATGATACCACTCCCTCTCTAAGGACGATACTTGATTCAATTAAACAGAGGAGACACGGATGGACGGTAAAAAGAACAGACTGGCAACGAAGAATTTACAGGGGGCAGTAAGAAAAGTGGCTAAGATATGCACAGATACAAATACCAGATTGGTCCAGTTGGAAGACCGCACAAGCCTTCTTGAGGATAACCAGTCGAAAGATCTATCCCAGACAAAGACCTATGACAAACAATTTACAGATATTCCTTGAGAAGACCTCGAGAATCGTCAAAGACTAAATAATGTCAGGGTTCTCGGGATCGAAGAAGGTGTGGAAGGGGAGGATATTAGGGCCTATATTCTTAAATTGATGAAGGGGGCTTTTCCAGAGCTCTATCATTGGGACTGGGAGGCAGAAATCCAACGGGTCCACCGCTTCCCAATGATGCTGAAGAAAAACCCACAGAGAAGCAAGGATGGGGCACCCATGCCCAGAGCAATTTTAGTGTATTTCGGTAATTTCCAGCTTCGAGAGGAGGTTTATTCTAAAGCTCGCCCGAATGCCAAACGGAACTTTGAGAATCGGTCATTCTTTACCACTCCAGACTACTGCCATACTACGGTGGAAAGACGTTGGCGATTGAGAGAGCTGATCGAGCCTTGCCGAGAGGTGGGCTTGCAGGCCTATCTGATGAACTCTGCGAGATTGAAGATCATTTATAAAAAATAATCCAAGGGTTTTCACTTCTGAAATCCAAGCTAAGGCTTACATGGACACGTTAAAACCGGAAAAGGCAAATGCAACACCTTAGCGTTGCAGGGAGAGGACTTGCATTTTTGTATTTCTTTCTCCTCAGATATCTGTTAGATAATGTTCGATAATGACTTATTCTTCACTTAACCTGGTTTCTTTTTCTCCATATGTTGTTTGAAGACTAGGCTAGGTTTAAAAGGGGGTGTTACACTAGAGTATAAGGGGAGGAAGGGTTAAGATACATTCAGCACAAATTTAGTTTTAATTTAGGTAGGAAAGCGGCAAAGGAAGGTCGACTTTCAGGCTCTATCATAGAGACCTTAAGTCTGCTTGCTTCTTTTTTTTTGGTGGGGGTGGGGAGGTGTTTGGGGGCAGGGAAGGCAGAGGGGGGCTGTGGGGGAAAACGGGAGAAAAAATCATCATCTTTTAGTTAAAAAAAGGGTATTAAGATACACACAATTAAAGTAAGGGGAACTGAAGAAATGACATGCGGATAGTAACCATTAATGTATGTGGGCTTAACGAAGCGGTTAAACGCAGGAATGTGAAAGAGTATCTTAAATCCCTTCGGGCTGATGTTATTTGTCTACAGGAAACCCATGTTGAGGTATTAGGCAAGTTCCTTTTGGAACAGCTGTGTTTTCAGCTGTTAGCATGTACTTCACATGGGACTAGGACAGGGGGGGTTGCGATACTTGCCCGGGGTAAGACCTTAGTAGTTAAAAAATGCCTCACTGATACCTATGGCCGATGGGCTATGGTAGAGTGTCAAATGCCAGGATTGAACTTTACTCTTTGTACAATATATGCCCCAATGGTTGACGATCCTGAGATGCTTAACCAAGTTAACATGCAATTAGCTAACTGACCTCTCCCAATCATTATGTGAGGGAATTTTAATATTAATGGATTAAACGGGTTGTGGAAGGGGGATCCTACTAAATTTATAGGATGAAAGAAGAAAAGCCATAGGGCTTTAGTCCAAATGATGAACGATAACAGACTTATAGATCTGTGGAAACTACAAAACACTCGGGCGGTAACACTTGCTATTCTGCACCACATAATGCTGTAGCACGGCTAGACTACTTTTTGATTTCTCCTACTCTTCTTTCTATCTGTAAAATTAGCCGTCTGCCACGTGTAATCACAGACCACAATCCCCTAGTGTTAGAGGTTTTAACCCCGAACAAACAGCCCCAACCAACCAATTGGTCATTCGAGCGAGCTTTGTTACAGGATATAAGATATGTGGCACATATGGAGAGGTGGCTCAAGGATTTCCTTGAAATTAATAGAGGGAGCGCCCAGCTCAGGATGGTATGGGATGCCTTGAAGGCTGGTATCAGAGGAGAAACCATGAGCTACTCTATGAGACCAAATAAGGTAGAAAAGGCTGAGATGGAGACAAAGCTAAGGTTAATTACTGCACTAGAGGAAGAACTGACCAGGGCCATAGGCTCTAATCGCAACATAGAAGAGAGAGTTCAGAAATTGGCAGTAGCCAAGGCTGCGGCTGGGGATACTATTGCCTCTAAAGCGGCCGAAAAATTCTTGGCCTGGAAACAGGACCACTTTGAATTTAGTGAACAAGTGAGACGTATCTTAGCAGAAAGAACCCAACAGGGGATATATCTGGGATGATTTCAGACACTGGGGTAGCTGTCACCACCCCGAAAGAGATATGTAGGGTATTTCAAGATTTTTATCAAAAGTTATACGAGGGGGGCTGTATCTCGGACAGAAAGGAAATAGATGACTATCTTGAGTCAGCTTCAATTGAGAGATTTTCGGAGGAGGATGCTATAGCTATGGAGGCTTCCTTCTCCACTGAAGAGATTCTGGGGGCAATTAATGACTTACCTGCCAGAAAGGCGGTTGGCCCGGATCTTATCCACCTACAATTCTACAAGAATTTTTTTTCACTTTTAAGGGAAGATCTGTATAAGGTAATGATTCAAACTCAGAGTGCAGAGGCACCTCCACAGTCCTGGGGAGAAGCCACTATGGTGGTTTTACTGAATAAGGGCAAGTCACCAACTGACCCAGGCCAATCAGCCTCATGAATAGCGATACTAAAATGTATTCAAAGATCCTAGCTAATCGCCTCAGCTCGGTAATAGGGAAGGTAATTTCACCTAGACAACATGGGTTAATTCCAGGGAGGGGTACTGCAGATCATATTAGGAGAGTTTGTACTCTATTCGATGGTACGGCAGCCTCACGAGACCCAATGGCTCTTATGTTGCTCGACGCCGAGAAAGCGTTTGATAGGGTCTCGTGGGGCTTTCTTTGGTCTGTATTAGAGAAAGTAAATGTCGGGGCAATGTGTATAAAGGCGCTACAGGCTCTATATAGAAATCCTAAGATCAGACTTTGTGGAAATTTAAGTTTACAAACTGAACATCATCTGCGCCAGCTTGTCACCCACGTATAACCTGTACGGCAGCCATTTTGGGAACCATGGTCTCCCTGTTCACGATTGATCGCCAGCGCGCTCCCCTGACCCTGCGAGCGTCCTCCGCGCACCCTGGCTGCCCCCTCCCTCACAGGCACAAGCCCGCATGACCCTGTCCTTGGGAGTCGCACCCGCGCCTGACCAACACCTCCTCTCCTTTCATGAATACCCCTCTGTTGATAAGCCCCGCGTTTGTTTGTCCACTCAGAGCATTCCCCTCATGAATACTTCTCCTTTGATGACCCTTTCCTCTGAATCCGACCGGCCGCACGAGGTCCCAGGCCTTCACCTAGTCGGAAGACGCAGTTTATTGCCCTCTATTGTATGAAGTCACTCCTCTTCAAAGGACCCACTATTGATCATGGCCTCCCCACCCCCTGGGATACGATCAGGCGCACACTTCCTAAGAATCGGCGGAACACTCAGCTGCGTGATAACCCCCTCCTCTTATCAGCAGGCTGAGGACCTCCATGTGGATGCATGTGGGGGTGGGGTTGACACGAGGATTACGGGGATGTCTTTTTCCTTGTTTCACAATGTCTTGATTGTAGCAAAGAAAGGTCACATGCCATAAACCAGTGTATAAGAGGCCAGGCCTCAGAGAGGCTGTTAGAGCACCTCGAGACGATACCTTGTTGTCTGATCTGATGTGTTCTGCTCCGTCGGAATAAAAAAACCTCTGTTTCCTGCCTTCCGGTCTCCAGCGCCTGTCTCTTTGTTTGGTAACCAGAATGGTATAGAGGCGGTTAACGCCGGGCAATCTTGAAACAGGCCGACAGCCCTACCCTTTTTCTACAATTGGCGTCCCAAAGCGTGGGGCCCATCAGCGACACGTGGATCCAGTGGGAGAGGTCCCGACGACAGAGTGAACGACTGCAACGATCGGGAGAGCTCCTGTCCGATAGACCCTCGTCTGACAGCCGATCATCCGAACTTCACTAGTTCTGAACAGACCTCTCTCAAGTGATCTACGGTCCTGACTGAGAACCATCAGGAGTGCCGCCAACATCACGAAGAATAGAGAACGATCGGGCGCTGGGTTCGGAAGACAGGAAACCGTCCATGCGGTCCGGGTAAGGTCGTGTAAACGCGACAGAATTACAAAATGATTGTTTGATTTGGATAATACTAGTATTACGCTTTGTTGATTCTTCTGGAGATTCACCGTCTGCAAACGGAGAAACAACAGGCTCTCTCTTTGCAAGCAGTGAAGGATAGGTAACGCAGACTTTTGTCCCCGTTGTAATCCGTCGTGCCTATCTTCCTCCCCCACTGTTTTCCCGAACTGTCGTTCGTGGATTATTGTCTGGAGATTCTCTGTCGGCAAACAGGGAGGAACAAGGTCTCTCTCTCTTTGCAGGTAGAGAAAGAGTGGGTAACGCAAACCTTTAACACGTCGTACCCACTTATTCTCCCCACTGATTGTTTGATTGACCGTACATTAAGTGTTCGGTATTGGTTCTTTTGAGGTATTCACCGCCTGCAAACAACGGAGAATAGAAATATTCTGTCTAGTCTTTGCCCGCCGTGATAAGATAGGTAGTGCAGACTTTTGTCCCCGTTGTAACCCGTCATGCCTGTCTTCTCCCCACTGATTGGTGGCCTGTTTAGCTCGGACCGCTTATTAGAGATGAACCATCCAGCTCCGCTGGAGGGCACCCCTAATAAGGACATGTTCACTAAGCATGGACTAGTCGCTATAGCTTATACTAAGTTATGGCATAAATACACAAAGAAGAACCCTGAAAGTCAGTGGCCACTGATAGGTTCCTTTGATGATCATAAAATAAAAACATTAGAAATAGCGCTCCAGAAAAATAAGACTACGCCCACTATGCTCGATAGTATCGGCATGTGGCGCAAAGAAACGGAACAAGGAAGAAAAAGAGAGGAAGCAAAAATAGGGAAAGAATTACGAAAGGCAGCCCACCTAGCCGCTAAGCAACTAGAAGAAGAAATAAAAGAAAGAAAGGAAGCTACACAAAACCAAGAATCAGGGTCGACAGGTCAATATCCCGTTAGGACCCCCTCTGCGCTCTACCCTGAATTGCCCTCCAAACAGCGGGCGAACAATGAGTTACTGCTAGGTCCCCCAATCATCTACATGCCCCCTCCATATGCCCCCTGCCAACAACACCTGCAAGCCCTGAGTGCGAGCGAGAGCGACCTTAGCGCTAGTGCACCAGCCCTCACGGCCTCCGCACCAGCCACATTAGCAGCACCACCAGATGACCCTGAGGCTAACAAGCAACCACCAGCCAGACCAAATAGGTTGAGCAAAGATGAGCGGGATGGGATTGACAAAATAGCAAAGACATTAGTAGAACGAAGGGAGAGCGAAGAATACACAATGAACATGTATAATTCACATGCCGACAGCCACAGACGGCATTTCATTTTACGATTCAGCTACCACACCCTGAATGCATATGAGGATAGGTATCAAAGTAAGGGCCCCGCTAAACTGACAACGCTGTATAGGAAGATTGATGTTGGAGATGGGACTGAACGTGAGGCGACAGAGCTCTTCATGCAGATGCTTGAGGTCTTCCGCCACCTCACGGAACAAAAACCAGAAGCCAAGGTTACAGTCCCTGAAACGACCTCAGTAGAAGTAGCCAACACTATGATGCCCATCAGAGAGGCGGCCCCTTACTGGATTCCGCCACGTGGTCTGGGAACAAACGATGATATTAATCACGCAGATGCAAAGGGGAGGGTTATGTACAATTGGGTTTACCAACCATGGGACCGACAAGATATCCTAACTTTTAGACAAACTCTGCCCGATTTAAGAAAGAACCCGACAGCATTCTATACCGAATTGGGCACAGCCTTGGGTTCGACGATAATGACTTTAGCGGACATTGACTTGTTTTTCGGGTTATGCCTGCCAGCTGACGTGTGGAAGCAAATCCGGAAGGCTGACCACACGGATCTGTTTGGACATACCTGGAACCAACCCAGTGAACTAGATAGACAGCGGGAGCCTGGAAGGAAACCAGTAAAGGACATATTGGAACTCCCAGACAAATTAGTTCAGAAGTTAAAGACACTGATCCCAGAGAAAAAGGTAGATTGGTCGATAGTCACGGCCTGTCGTCAGAAACCCCAGGAAGATGTATCAGAATACTTCTCCCGATTCGAGACAGTGTTCTCCGACTACAGTGGCCAAGACATGACCACCGCAACCGGACAACACCTGTTTGTACAAAATTATGTGAAGGGCCTATCACAAGAGGTCTCTCAAAAGCTGCAGACGAGTGAGAGTAGTTGGGGGGCCTCCAAACCTGCAGCTATCCTTCAGATGGCTCAGTATTACGAGCACCAGAAGAATGAGAGTGATAGGGCATCCGAGAAAAAGAAGAAAGATTTGAAAGAAAGGGTGATGATAGCTCAGATAACGGTCGGACGGGAACCCCACAGGGGGAACTATCAATCGACCACCCCTAGAGATCCACCTCCCAAAGATCACACCCCAACACCCCACACTGGACGTAGAGACATTAGCGAGGACCAATGTGCCTTCTGCAAAGGATTCGGCCATTGGAAATCCCAGTGTCCGGTTCTGTCAGAGATGAACAGAAATAGGGACCCCAAGGACGTAGCGGGTGGGCCGAGAAACAGGGGACAAGGACGAGGGCACACAAACGACACCAACAATGACAGATCAGGGAGATCGAACACATTTGACCGTCCCCGACAGAACCAGTATCAACTATCCGACGGTGAGAATGCCCCCGACTTTGCATAGGACTGCCAGGGGCAAGGGAGGGATCCAGTCGAGCTCTGTGTTGACCAGCAAGGTCCTTATGTCACTGCTAAGGTCCTGGGTACAGAGTCTCCATTTTTGGTAGACACTGGGGAGACACGTAGTGTGTTATCGAAATGACTGATTCCAAGGGCACCCTTGTCTGGCTCACACATTACATCGATAGGTTTCGATGGGACGCCCTCCACTAACCCCCTGTCCGTGCCTGTCACCTTTGACCTAGAAAGCAACATCACTGACACAACATTTCTGCTCTCCTCCAACTCCCCTGACGCCATTATGGGCATTGACTTATTGAAGCATTTTCGAGCTACCATTAGGTGTTCCCCGGATGGAGTCCGAGTCATCCTGTACGACAACCCAGACATTCCCAAATCCTGTCCTGCACGACACATGTGCTCCATAACTGACGCTGACCTGTCCTTGCTTGACACCCTGCCTCCGTACCTTTGGGCCAAAAATGACTCCGATGTGGGACGAATGATGATTGACCCCATACACATAACTGTAAGACAGGACGCTATGCTCCCGAAACTCCCACAGTATCGGATATCGCCCGAGGGCGAGAAGGCACTGGTAGCGATCATTCAGTCTCTGGTAGATGCAGGAGTGGTTGAAGAGGTGGTCAGCAATGTCTGCAATAGCACTATCCTACCCATTGTTAAGAAGCAAGGCGAGGGAGATGAGAAAGCGTACCGCTTCATCATCGACCTGCGAGAGATTAACAAAGTAGTTGTACCCCAATACCCCGTAGTCTCAGATATCACCACCATTCTGACCCTCATCCCGTCCACTGCCACCACCTTCACTGTTATCGACCTCAAGAATGCGTTCTTCTCTATCCCCATCTATCCAGACAGCCGTTATCTCTTCGGCTTCACCCTGAAATCCTGCTCGTACCGATTTTGTAGAGCTCCCCAGGGGTACACTGAAAGTCCCAGCATTTACAGCCAGGCCCTCAAAAGACAGCTGGACGCCGTCCAGCTACCAGATGGAGTGGTGTTGATCCAATATGTCGATGATATCCTTTTGGCGGCCGACACCACCCCACTTGCAATCACAGCCACTGTCCAACTCCTACACTTTCTCGCAGAAAATGGCCATAAAGTCTCTAAAAAGAAATTGCAGTTCTGCCAGCCACAAGTGACATACCTATGCCATCTCCTGTCCAAAGAAGGGAGGAAACTTACGCCCCATCGAATCCAAACCATCCTAGACACCCCCATCCCAAAAACACAAAAGCAAGTCCGCTCTTTGGTTGGCCTTACCTCTTTTTGCAGACAGTGGTTACCTAATTTCAGCCTCATTGTAAAACCCCTACTTGCCCTGTTGACCAAAGATGCCCCCTTCCTGCTCCCGTGGACCCCTGAGTGTCAAGCATCCTTTAAGGAATTACGGGATGCCCTCTGTTCAGCACCCGTCCTGGGAACCCCGGATTACTCCAAACCCTTCTCCCTCTTCACCCACGAAAGGGAGGGGTGTGCATTGTCTGTCCTAACTCAATCTATTGGTCCTAAGCAGCGCCCTTGTGCCTACTTCTCCGCCACTCTTGATCCTGTAGCCAGAGCTTTGCCTGCCTGCCTTCGAGCAGTAGCTGCCGCTGCTGTCTCTATCCGTCAGAGCGAGGGAATCGTACTTTCAAACTCCCTCACCGTGTTAGTACCCCATGCAGTCGACACCCTTTTGAACCAAACCAAGACTCAACACCTGACTAGCGCACGACTGACAGGGTACGAATTGACGCTACTTGCACCCCACATCACACTAAAGAGATGCACGACTTTGAATCCTGCCACATTGTTGCCCCTGCCTGAAAATGACCCCGACGTGCCTCCCATACACGACTGTGTGACCCTCACGGACGAACAAACTAGGAGTAGAGTTGACCTCCGAGACACTGCTTTGACAGACCCTGATGGAGAGCTATGGGTAGACGGCTCATGCATCAAACTCCCAGATGGCACCACTTCAGCTGCCTATGCAGTAACGACAGCCCGAACAGTAGTTGAGACAGCCCGCATCACACACCGATCTGCCCAGGCAGCAGAGCTGATAGCCCTCACACGAGCATGCATCATAGCCACAGGAACCACCGCGAACGTATATACAGACAGCCAGTATGCCTTCGGGGTGGTTCACCATTTTCGGCTCCTGTGGAGGGAAAGGGGATTCTTGACGTCCCACGGCACCCCCATCCTTCACGGAGATCTGGTTTCGGCCCTGATTGAAGCAGTTCTCCTCCCCAAACGACTAGCAGTGATCAAATGCCAGGCATACAAGAAGGTGACAGACTTAGTCGGACAAGGGAACGCACTGGCCGATATCACTGCACGAACCACAGCTGAGAATAGGACGGTGAAACGCATATATGTGACCAGGTCACAAGCAGAGAAATGGACTGATGCTAGGGAAATGATTAGAGACATCCAGTCGGCCAGCACCCCTCACGAACTGACCGAGTGGGCACGGGTGGGTTTTAAGGACGATGAGGGCTGCTGGCGGACAAAAGACGCAAACAGATGGCTGCTGCCTGACGCATACCTGATCCCGATACTGACTATGGCACATTCCCCCGCACACATAGGATCTGCACCCATGATCGAACTCATTTCCAAAGTCTGGTACAACGACAAAATCCCCGACTCAGCCAAACGCCTGGTCCAGCAGTGCCTTATCTGTCTGCAACACAACCCCGGGAAAGGAACTGTGGTACCCCGGGGAGGGTTTGGGACCCCCAATCACCCCTTTGAGGTCCTCCAGATGGATTACATCCAGCTGGAGAGATCTCAAGGCTTGAAGTATGTACTAGTCATTGTATGTGCCTTCAGCAAATGGGTAGAGGCCTATCCAACCCGTGACAACACTGCCATGACTACTGCCAAAGTACTACTGAAAGAATTTTTTCCTCGCTATGGCCTTTGTCGAATTTTATGGAGTGACAATGGCCCCCACTTCATAGCTGAGGTTATCCAACTAATCTTAAAAGGGTTGGGGGTGAAGCAAAGGTTTCATGCGGTCTTCCACCCCCAATCCGCCGGTCTGGTGGAGCGACATAATGCCACATTGAAGCTGAAATTGTCAAAAATAGTGGCCACCACCGGACTTAAGTGGCCAGATGCCCTCCCACTGGCTTTGCTGTCGATGCGCTCCAATCCCACCAAACACCATTTGACCCCCTACGAGGTTGTATTCGGGCGACCGATGAACCTCTGGACTGCCCCCAAGCCGACCTCCATTCATGACGTCCCGGACGTCCTACTGTCTGATTATTTGTGCAAGTTGACTAAAACGTTGTCTGTAATTCATCAACAGGTGCAGCAGGCCATCCCCGATGCTTCCAGGGGCCCAGGTCACGACATCCAACCGGGGGAATATGTGCTGATCCAAAATTTTCAACGGGCCAAGAGTCTGGAACCCCGGTGGACGGGCCCCTGGCAAGTGCTGATCACCACCCGGACAGCGCTTCGAGTGGAGGGGAAGCGGCACTGGCTGCACGCACACCACTGCAGAAGTTCCCTCGACCCTGGCCACGACAGACAACATCACCACCCAAGAAGAGCTCCTGAACAAAGATCGGCCAGCACTGGACTGTTATCCTGATACTGGGGCACTTGAACTTGCAAAATTCTCTGATCCCACTGTGCCATCCAGAGAAGGGTATTTCCTGCGTCGAAAGGAGGGAGCTTCGGCTAAGTAGGCCACGGACTAAGCTAAATCTCAGAACGGTGACCTAAACACAACCAAGGGTTGCCGGGAGAGAAGCTAAACGAAGTCTGTGGTTCTGCCCACTACCGAGCAACTCGAAGATGATGGAAGCGCCAGATAAGAAGATGATGGAAGCAACAGGAAATACCCGCTACAGGAACCCAAAGGCTGACAATCTGCACAAATCAAAGACAATCGCCTTCTTCATTGTCTTCCTCTTTTGCCTCCTCCTCATGGCCTCCTTCTGGATTCTGGAGGAAAGCACACCCGCTCATCAGGCATTGCTGCCCACTGCGCAACCGACCCCCATGAAAGAGCATCACCTGATCTCCCTGTCGCCTCAGCTCCGAGAAAGGCGTAGGGAATTCTGGAACAATTCCTTTGTGCAACTGTTGCACCAACACAACCTTGCTGCAAATGCCACGAACTGTTGGATCTGCGGGTTGCTCCCGCACGCCACTGGACACTCCATCCCTTTCATCCCTTCTCCTTTCTCAGTTCACGGCTCCTGCCTCGCCTGGTTGATCCTCATGCAAGAGAGCCACAAGGATAATGCCACTTCCATCCAGACAGTGTCGCATTTCTACTCTGGGTTTTGGCTGAACAGAACCGAAAGGACCTCTGCTCCCCTGTGTCCTGTGCCCTCGGGCGCCACCTTCCTTAAGAACATCCCAGCCAAAGAACGTGTTGAAGTGCAAGTGCTCCACAATCCGGCTAGACCCACCTTCTCTCATCTGGAAAAACAAACTGCCGCCACCCTAACTGTGGCTCTGACTGTTGTCAACGTCACAGGTCTTGTGTGCCTCGAAGGCCAGGGAACACGGCTGGTGGGTCACAGTTCCTGCCGCATCACCAGAACATTGGACTCAGTTGATCCCCCTTCCTTTGTTGCTTCTCCAAATATGTACTTTGTTTGTGGCACCAAAGCTTACACCTGGCTCCCAAAAGGTTGGAAGGGTACCTGCTACATCGCCTTCGTTCTCCCTCCCACGTATATCGCCCCTGCTAACCATCACCGGCAGAGGCGTGCAAATGACATTGGACAAGCCGACTCCACTGGAGCACAGTTCCTGGATGCAGCAAAGGGACTTGTTCCTCTATGGGGCCCAATGGCAAACAGCCGCGCTATCCGACACCTGACCCAGGCAGTAGAAACAACGATCAACATCACGACTGGCATCCTCGCTAACAACTCGGCGGAGCTTCAGGCGGTCCGCCTTGTGGCCCTTCAAAACCGCCTCGTTCTAGATGTGGTTCTAGCCGATCGAGGAGGAGCATGCCGCATCATCGGATCTAGCTGTTGCACCTACGTGCCAGATAACTCGCCCTCAGTCTACAAAGCAATTGAACACCTCCACAGACTTTCCTCGGAGGTTCACCAAGAACAAGAAGGATGGTCGCTTGGGAGCTGGTTCTGGGGCACTTTGAAGGACTGGGGTTGGAGGTTGTTTACCTTTTTATTGATACCGATTGTGATACTATGTGTGTGTTGCTTAAGTATTCAATGCCTGCCATCCTTGTGCGCACTTGTTTCTAACTGTGTGCGCCCAAAGACTTTGGACTTCAGAAATGAGCGCATGAGTCCCCTCTATGAGGTAGCAATACGTGGCCTTATGGGGATAAATCCGAACTGACAAGTTGGCGAGACATGTTAAAAGGGAGGACTGTGGAAATTTAAGTTTACGAACTGAACATCATCTGCGCCAGCTTGTCACCCACGTATAACCTGTACGGCAGCCATTTTGGGAACCATGGTCTCCCTGTTCACGATTGATCGCCAGCGCGCTCCCCTGACCCTGCGAGCGTCCTCCGCGCACCCTGGCTGCCCCCTCCCTCACATGCACAAGCCCGCATGACCCTGTCCTTGGGAGTCGCACCCGCGCCTGACCAACACCTCCTCTCCTTTCATGAATACCCCTCTGTTGATAAGCCCCGCGTTTGTTTGTCCACTCAGACCATTCCCCTCATGAATACTTCTCCTTTGATGACCCTTTGCTCTGAATCCGACCGGCCGCACGAGGTCCCAGGCCTTCACCTAGTCAGAAGACGCAGTTTATTGCCCTCTATTGTATGAAGTCACTCCTCTTCAAAGGACCCACTATTGATCATGGCCTCCCCACCCCCTGGGATACGATCAGGCGCACACATCCTAAGAATCGGCGGAACACTCAGCTGCATGATACCCCCTCCTCTTATCAGCAGGTTGAGGACCTCCATTGTGGATGCATGTGGGGGTGGGATTGACATGAGGATTACGGGGATGTCTTTTTCCTTGTTTCACAATGTCTTGATTGTAGCAAAGAAAGGTCACATGCCATAAACCAGTGTATAAGAGGCCAGGCCTCAGCGAGGCTGTTAGAGCACCTCGAGACGATACCTTGTTGTCTGATCTGATGTGTTCTGCTCCGTCGGAATAAAAAAACCTCTGTTTCCTGCCTTCCGGTCTCCAGCGCCTGTCTCTTTGTTTGGTAACCAGAATGGTATAGAGGCGGTTAACGCCGGGCAATCTTGAAACAGGCCGACAGCCCTACCCTTTTTCTACAACTTCGAGCTATGGGTGAACAGAGCAATTTAATCAACATTCGGAATGGCACCCGGCAAGGGTGTCCCTGTTCCCCGCTTCTTTTTGCTTTTTATATTGATTCTTTTATTAGGAGAATAGAGCTAAATAGAAACATCTTACGGATAACGCTGAACGGGTTTGAAACAAAGATCCTAGGCTACGCAGATGATCTGGCAATTACATCTGCAAACCTTCTTCTGCTTTGGTTGAAATAGAACAAGAAGCAGCTCTCTATGGGGCAATGTCTGGCTATAAATTAAACCAAGGCAAGACACAAATTGTGGTCAATGACAAGGTTACCCTGATAGATCAAAGAGTGACAGATTCGGCGACATATCTTGGAGTAATAATAACATCAGCTTTAACTAGAATAGTGGAAAAAAATGTGGGCCCTGTAATTCAAAAATCAAAAAAAGATCTAGATAGAATGAATAATTTACATCTGACAATGATAGTGTGCTGTAACATAATTAAAATGCTATTTCTCCCAAAGGTCCCATACTTATTCATGACTATTCCATTGAAATTTGGTAAGAATTGGTTTAAAGAGATGGAAGGAGTTGTTAACCGGTTTATCTGGGTGCAAGGAAAACCGAGAAGGGCTATCACATTTATGTCCCTTCCTAGAGATAGAGGGGGCTGGGCATTGCCTGATTTAAGGGCATACTATTGGGCTCCGGCTCTCCAGTATATGGGGGGGTGTAAAGATCCAAGGAAGCAGTTGTAGTTAAGATGATTTATTGAGCAGCACAGCATCCAGTCCTGACACAGCAGGACACAGGTTACAACTGACTAACAGTGGAGAATGCTGTATGAGCAAAGCTCTGTTAAGAATGCAGAGTTAAAAGGAAACACAGCATGGCTCATGCAGTTAAAGAGGTACAAGCATAAATAATATAGGCACTTAATAATAACAGGATATAACACACCTCCCTCATTAAATGAAAATAAAAGGAGTAAGGCTGGGAGGGCTACAGACCAAACAAAGGAAAGAGAAAAAACAGCTATACAAAATCTTGCAAAGAAACTGGTCTTCTTCTGATTCGCCTATCGTCTTTGATCCTTGAAGCTACAGAATCAGAAAATGAATCAGACCCACCATCAGAAATGTAACCTCTATCAGTAACAGCGTGAGGTTGGAATTTAGACACATCTTGAGTAGGACATTTAGCAACCCTGCTTGAGTTCCAAACCTTGCCATCCTGAGTAACAACTGAGTTACTGAAAACTCTTTTGATTTGAATAGGTCTGCCAAACTTACTCGTACCTTTGGTGACTAAGAAAGGTTTTAAGATTCTTACCCAATCCCCAACACACAATTCATGCTCTCTTGTTTTCCACTTCTTATTGTACCAAACTTCAGATTTACTTTGTTTCCCACTTACTCTCTTTGCAACTTCCTTGACATCTACATTATTTTGTACCAGAGCTTCACATTTTTCCTTGAACCACCAAGGGCACGTGTCTGACGCAGGATCCCTACCTTTGAGTAGTTTGAACGGACTAATCTCAGTAGTGCTATGGGGAGTTATACGATAAGTCCAAAGTTTCTGTCTGATACGGTTTAACCAATCCCCTTTCTCTTTGATGGCATCAGAGACAAAACCCTTTAAAACACGGTTGAAACGCTCAACCTGCCCGTTCTCATGTGGCTCGTAAAGAGATGTACACATGTGTTTGATGTTGCAGGATTGTAAGAACAATTTCATTTCAGCGGAGACTAACTGCACCCCATTATCAGAAACCAATACCGAAGGACAGCCTTCCCTAGCAAAAACTTCTTTAAAAAAAGAAATGACAACTTCAGAAGTGATTTTGGCTACAAATTTCACTTCTGGCCACTTAGAGTGGTAATCCACAATGACCAATGCAAAACGTGAACTTTCTGGCAACACTTGGAAGGGTCCTGAAATATCAAATGCTATCTTGCTCCACGGAAATTCTGGCCATTTCACTGTCTTAAGAGGTGGAACATGTAATTTTAACATCTTGTCGCTGTTACAGCACTCATTGCATTCTCTGACAGTACGGTCTATGAATCTATCCATTCCAGGCCACCAGAAATGTAACCTTATAATACGCTTCATGGCCGAGATTCCCGGATGGGTCTTGTGTGCTAATTTGAGAATAAGTTCTTGCACCCCACTTGGTGGAATACATTTTTCAGATTTGAAGAACAAATCCCCTTCACACCATAACTCTTCTGCTATGTTGTAAAATGGTAGCAGATCATATTCAACGTTATTCTTGCTGGGCCAACCTTCTAGAAGGTATTTCTTCAGCTTAACAAATTTCTCATCCTTATTCTGGCATTCTAACCAAAACTGTTCAGAAATATCTTGATACTGGGGAGATACTAAATCTGTCAATCCTAACACAAAATCAACTTCAGAAAGACTATTCACATTGTCTACTTTACTTTCACACGGAAGACGTGACAAACAGTCAGCAGTGACATTTTTCTTCCCTGGAATATATTCAACCTTAAAATTGTACTCCTGTAGCTTGGATGAAAGACGTGCAATCCTAGCTGTCGAATTCCAACCACCCCCGGCTGATAGGATATGCACCAAAGGTTTGTGGTCCGTTCTTAGAATAAACTCACTGCCCCAAATGTAAATCCTATAGTGTTCAATGGCCCACACACAAGCAAGCAACTCACGTTCAATAACCGCATATCTGCGTTCAGTTTCACTCAAAGTTCTGGAGGAGAAAGCTACGTTCCATTCTGCAACATCATCAGTTTGAGATAGCACACACCCAAGACCGTACAAACTTGCATCAGTGGTGATGATGCATTTTTTCCCAATTCTAAATGGTTTCAAAGTCGGGGAATTAACAATATCATGTTTGATATCTGTAAAAGCTTTTTCCTGTTCAGTTTCCCATACAAAATCGTTGCACTGTCTTAACAGTTTTCTTAAAGGTTCCATCTTGGTGGCAAAATTCACAACAAATTTACTATAGTATTCACACATCCCGGAGAAAGAGAGAAGTTGTTCCTTATTCTTTGGGGCTGGAGCACAGAGGATGGCCTCAACATTAGATTTTTTAGGAACAAGACCTTCCCCCGACAAGGTGTGACCTAAGTATTCCACCGACTTCCTAAAAAGTTTGCACTTGTGTGCTTTGAGGGTAAGGCCAGATTTTTCTAATCTTTTGCATACAATACTCAAATGTGAACTATGTTCGGCCTCATTTTTTGAGAAAATTAAGATGTCATCCTGAAAGCATTTTACGAATTTATCAAGGTCCCTAAAGATTTGAAACATAATACGTTGGAAAACGGAGGCAGCGGATGCTAATCCAAACGGCATCCTTCTATATTGAAATAGTCCCATAGGGGTAATGAAGGCTGTATATTTCTTGGAATCTTCAGTAAGCTCAATTTGATGATACGCAGATCTAAGGTCCAAGGTGGAAAAGATCTGCGCACCATCAAACAAGGAAACCAGCTCATTAATATTGGGGAGTGGATGACAGTCTATAACAATATTAGAGTTTAAAGCCCTCAAATCAATGCAGACCCTCAATTTCTGGTCAGGTTTGCGCACCAAAACGATGGGCGAAACCCACTCTGAAGATTCAATGGGCTCTATAATACTGTCCTTGAGTAGGTCATCCAACATTTCTTTTAGCTCATCCCTAACATTTAAAGGAACTCCCCTAAGCTTTTGTTTGACTGGGACAGCACCCTCCTTGAGAACAATTTTGTGTGCAAAATTTTCCAATCTTCCTAAACGGTCACAGAAAACTTTATTGAACTTTTCAGACCATGAAATAATTACATCATCCTTTCCATTAACATCAGAAACAGAGTTGATCATATCTTGTTCACTACAAAGAGAGATGGGATCCTTGGCACGTGGATTCAACGTGATGCCAAGTTCCCATTGATCATGCCAACCCAGAACATTGACTCCTTTGATAGCTATATAAAGCTTGATTTGAGCTGATCTACCTCTGAAACATAAAAGAACATCAAAGAAACCTTCAATATCGATAGTATTTCCATTGAAACTTTCAGCTAAAATGTCTGAAGGTTGTAAATCAGAAATATTGCAAACACTTGTTAACTTTTCGTTAAAATATTCTTTGGTAATAATTGTCCATGGAGATCCTGAATCTACCATAAGTTCAATAGCAATACCTGAGACATGAAAAGTACATTTGGGAGATTTCTTAGTGGTTGATCCAAGAATAGAAACAACATAGCCACGTTCAACTTCATGTTGTACTTCAACCACCCCAACAGAAGATACCTTTGAGGAAGAGGGAGTGACAGATCGTCCAGAACGAGGTTGAGAATTGTACCTCCTTTCTCTACATACGTTGCTGAAATGTCCTACCTTGTTACAAATATTACAAGTTCTGTTTATGGCAGGACAGCCCTGAAAAGAGGCTATATGTGATTTACTCCCACATCTGTAGCATAAAAGTGATGAACTATTAGAATCAAATCTTCTATTACCAATACCCACAGTATTTTTAAATTTAGATTGGAAAGGAACAACATTTTTTTCATCAACTTTGGATTTAACAATACACACTTCTTCTTCAGTGTTGGATTTAACAGAGTGAGAATTAGATGTTTGTTTCACAACAATATTCATCCATTTCTCTGACATTTCTGTAGACTTAGCAATAGCTATAGTTTCTTCCAGATTAGGATCACCTATACACCAAAGCTTATCTTGAATTTTTTTGTTTTTGACATGGACAATGATCTGATCGCGAATCATTTCATCTGCCATGGCACCAAAATTGCAATGTAAGGTTAATGCTCTTAGAGAAGTAAGAAAATCATCAAAGGATTCCTCTTGTTTTTGTGCTCTAGTATAAAATTTAAAACGATTCAACGCAATGTTAGCGGTAGGCTTAAAGCGTTTTTCCAACCTACCAAGAGCTTCAGTGTAAACATTCACAGAGTCACCACTACCACTAGGCGCAGCAAATGGAGGCAAGGTCCTAAAGATTTCCTGACCCTCAGAGCCTAAACAATGTAACAAAATACTTTTTTTTCTTTCTGAACCCATACGCTCTCCATCAATAGCTTTCATATAATTGAAAAACTCCTCTTTCCACCTTGACCAAGGCAACGGTGGATCGCCCTTGACTTGTAAAAATTTTGCAGGAGGATCAAACTGCATGTTGTTAATAGTAAAATAGAATAATAAATTGAACAAACGAATAAAATGATAAAATACAAAAAAAAAACACAAAATGTAAATATGCAGAAAAGGTAAAAGGTAAAATGTAACAGTACTTATGCCAATTGAAGTCAGCGTGGTCAGTAGCTTGTCAGTGGAGAAGAGGCGAAGCTGTGGTTTTAATAATGGTTGTGGAGCGCTTGGCGAGGTAAATAAACAGTGTGAACTGTAATTAAGAGAAACGCTAGTAAAAAGGGCTAAAAACTAGATAAAATCAAAAAGAAACGAAGCAAAACGATGACTGGAAAAGGTTCCTTCGTGAAAGTTGATCGCCGTGTGAAGTTGCTAGGCAACCAAGAAACAAAATGGAGGCACGTGATGTAGCGTGCGTGTAGACGTCCAAACAATGCGTGCGTGATGACGCGAAGACGTTGTTAGCAGATCCAGACCAATGATAGCGTGGCTGGTAACGCAGGGTGATGACGCGGAGGCGTTGCTGGAAGTTACGGCCCAATTGTAGCTGGTTGCTAAGGAGCGCGTAGAAAGCTGAAATGACTCCGACGATGTTCAAAGCGTCATCGCTAATTAACCAAGGCGATGACGTGTGCGCTGGCAACCAAAGCGTTGTCAAGGAATGAGGCAATGACGAGTGAATGTTGTCAAGGCAGCAGGAACACTCGTGAAGAAGTCGCGTTGTCAAGGCAGCAGAAACGCTCGTGAAGCGATCGCGCTATAAAGTACCAGCTTGAAAGATGCCAAAAGACATTTAAAGGTCAGAAAAGGAAAATAAATGCCACAAAAACATCCAAATTGCAGGGAAACGTTGGTAGAGACGTTGGTAGAAGCCAGTAGGTAGTGCAGGATGTCTTGGGTATTTTCAAAGCAGGCAGATCAGTAGAATTTTGTAAAAATAAGTAAATATATCCAAAAATGGGTTCAAACTCCGCTCCTGTGCTGTAGATGGCTGGAGTAAGGTTGTCCTCGTCGCCAATTTTGTAAAGATCCAAGGAAGCAGTTGTAGTTAAGATGATTTATTGAGCAGCACAGCATCCAGTCCTGACACAGCAGGACACAGGTTACAACTGACTAACAGTGGAGAATGCTGTATGAGCAAAGCTCTGTTAAGAATGCAGAGTTAAAAGGAAACACAGCATGGCTCATGCAGTTAAAGAGGTACAAGCATAAATAATATAGGCACTTAATAATAACAGGATATAACAGGGGGCTACTGGGAGGGGTTACTACAGATAAATGGAGGCGAGGCGAGGCCGTACCAGCTGCTTATGAGCTCTTATGAAGTGGTGAAGCCTATAACTGTCTCCTAAGGTTTAGCGAGGCAAGCTACTATAAGAATGTCAAGTTGAAGACGCTTGGGGCAGCGATAGCGGTTTGGACCTCAATCCGGAAAAAGCTGGGACTTGGGAGAATGAAGTACTACACCCCCTTATTTAAGAACCCTTCACTATTGGAGGTGTTTCATGACAGTGTAATGAGACAATGGGATGCGCTTGGAGTTAGGACTATTGGGGATTTCACTGGTTCTGCAGGCATAATTTCTTTTGATAGAGCACAAAATGTATATAATCGAGAACGCAGAGATTTTTTTAAGTTCCTGCAGAATAGGTCAGCCTTGGCAAACAAACAACGAGGGAACAAGTCATTTGAAAGAGACGCGGTCATGGAACGATTGCAAAGCCCGGAGGGATGCTCAATTACACAGATCTATGGGGAATTGAGTCAGTATAAGAAGGATGACTTGGAGAAAGTCTCAGCAAAATGGTGGATGAAACTAAGCACAGAAGGGGAAGAGTTTGAAACTTCGCTCAAACTGGCATGCACAGTATTAAAGGTGGCGAACCTCCAAGCTCAACATTACAAAACTATTTATGAATTGTATTTTACACCAGAAAGAATAGCTCGCTGGGGCGGTAGAAGCGGTATAAGTTGCCCGCATTGCCCAAGTATGGAAGCAGATATGATTCACATGTTTGCTTCCTGTTCAATGTTACCCCCCCTTAAAAACGTAATAGAGCTTTTCATGGGACGGGCATTGGGGGTTCAGATAAGCCTTACTAATGAATTAATGATTCTGGGAGTGGCTAGGGACGGAGTTTCTGTAGCTCACCATGAATTTCTATTTCTGGCATCAGCCATCATTAGGATCTGTATAGCATTTGCATGGAAAGACCCTAACCCCCAACGTTTCAACAATGGATGTCACGGCTCCTAGCTACATATAGCTTGGAGAAAGGATTATATGAGAAAAAAGATGGAAAGTAAGGCAGCTAGGGAAGCGTATCTGGGCTCCAGTAATAGAATGAAAACGCAGGCTGGAGAGTAATTAGTTGTGCACAGGTATAAGTAGTATTTTCCCAGGGCTGAAGCAAGAGGTTTCCTTTATGGAAGGGGGGAAGGATGGGAACAGGGCAGCATAAACGATGAATTAATGAGAATGGATAATCATTATGATTCTTATGTTGCTTCTTTTTTAATAAGATGCGTGTCGTAATTAGGATTTATTGTAAATTGTATATTTTCGTGGATTTATGATAAGATATGCTTTCAGTATATGATGATAACTCATGCTGAATTTATTTATATACTTTCTTTTTGTGTATCAATTAATTGATTGATTAATTGATGATGATTAATAAAAAAAAATTTTTTTAAAAGGAAGTGACAGCCAACACATCCCTTGGAGTAGCCCTTAAGGTGCTATGCAAGTTTGTTGGCCTCTCTGCATGCCTGATCAAACCTGGAGTGTGCGGTCATCTTGGTGCTTGCTAAGGGCTTCAGCAGCTATGTTTTAATGTGATAATCTAGGGCAACAAAAATATCCACACTACATGTGGAATCATTAGTCAGACTGAGACAGGCATAGAGCATATTCAGATGATCTGCACAAAGCTGGCGTAGGAGATCATTCAAGTTGGCAGTCTTCCAAACTAACCTAGGTTCATCACTCCTCGGAACGACATTCATGCTCCCCACTGAAGTGTCACGGAAGCGAAGGTTTGGGCATGCCAAAGTAATAGAGAGAGAGAATGATTGTGATCACTATAGGAGCTAGGAATAACCTCACCATGCTCAATATGTTCAAGAAAGTTCCTACTGGCAATCATATAGTAGATTATGTATGGTCCCGCCCTTCGAAGAAAGTGGAGGTCAAAAAGTACTGTGGCGCTACCCAGTCAAGCGCATCATAGAGATCAAATTTAAGCAAGTGGGAGAATAACATCAACCCTCTACAATCACTGGAACCAGTGGGGATTACCAATGAATAGGTTTTTAAAAATGTTAGACCTTCCGCTTCAAAGCCACATTGAAGTCCCCAACTAGGACAATATTCACACCATAGTCTGGGTGGGTAAAACTATGTTCCAGGTCTTCAATAAAATCAAAAAGAGAAGCAAAATATGGGGTATTATTATCATCATGGAAATTGTTGAGGACAAAGCTAATTGTTTTAGATCAATTGGCTTGGAACACCTGGATTCACCTACTGTTTGTTGGGATGGTAGTGATGATATATATAATCAAGGGTGGGATGATAATGTCAAATGATAAACTAAAATCCTGTCTTCATTTGGACTTTTGTGCAAAGCCCAACTATGTTCCAACTCAACAGCTTAACCCTTTTTCCGGGGTGAGGAAATACCATTGGGGACTTGATAGTGGAACTATTAACAACTTCAATGATCAAGTGAGTAGCAAGTAGCATGGTGGACACTCCATATATATATATATGTTTTAATTATTTTTATTTGCATTTTCAAACAAAAAGAAAAACCAAAAACATAACACCCGCCTCCCACCTTCTCCCGCACATCACTAAACAAAATAATACATTTATATTGAATATCCCATCTTTCATCTCAAGATATTGGTGCGCCCGTGTCCCTCCTGTGTACAGTAGAGCACCGCCTGAAACCCACTCTACCCTCTCAAAGTCCCCCATCCAGGCCATAGAAGCGTCTCCATTTCCCCCATACTCTACGGAACTTCTTCGGGCGGCCTCTCGCTTTATAAGTAACCCTTTCAGCCGCCATATATATATCCATACCTATCCTCCAATCCGCAATCTTCAGTGGATTCGGGGCTCCCCACTCCCTCGCCGCATCCCTCTTGGCCACCACCATTGCTAATGACAGGAAAATTAGGTCAGGCCGGGTCAGGTCTACCTCAGTCGTTATCCCCAGTAAGATGAGTTTAGGTTCCATCAGTATGGCCACTTCTATTATTTCTCCAAGCTCTCTCAATAATCTAGCCCGGTAACTTTAGAGGACCCCACATTCCCAGATGGTGTGATAGAAGTCGCCCTCCACATGTCTACATCGTAGGCAACTAGGGTCAGCAGCCCACCCCATCTGGTGTAAACTGTGTCTGTCATAATAGGCTCTGCAAATTTATAGTTGAATTAATCGTAAACTGGATTTTATGGCCACCCCCCTAGGATGCATCAATGCCGTTTCCCAGTCAAGCGTGTCGATCTCCCCTACGTTAGATTCGCCACATAGTCTTAAATTTCACTGGGCCATCCGGCATGTTGTTGAGAAGGGTTTTATAGGTCAGGGAAACTAATTTGGTCTGCTCCTGCTCCTGTAGTAGGCGGCCCTCTAAAGGGGCATATTCCGGCAATGGCTCCGTAAGCATCTCTTCCGCTCGCCACGCATGCCGCAGTTGCACATATTTCAAAAAATTGGGAGCGGTGTAACCCGTATTCTACACTCCATTCCTGGAAGGACTTCAGGGCTCCCGCCTTTGCAGGCCACCCAGCACGGAGATTCCTATGTCATCCCACTGTTTGAAGCCTTTCAGCTTGTGTAGGTCTTTCAACCAGGTGCACTGCCAAATTGGGGTTTGTTCCGATGGCTTGTGTCACCAGCCAATCCGTCGTGTCGCCCTATCCCAGATTTCTACCGTCACCTTAGTCGCTGGTAGTAGCGCTGACTTCCCTTTCCCTCCACATATGTAATGCAAGCACATACGACCGCCCAGCTTTTCCCTTTCCAATCTATACGTGGGCTGATCTGCCGGGCGTGTATCCAGTCATTTATCGGGGCAAGATGTTCCGCCCAGCAGTATGCCTCGATGTGAGGGAGGGAAATCCCTCCGTTGTATTGGTTTCTCTGCAATGTCTCCAGCGCTATCCTCGGCTGTTTCCCTAGCCAAAGCAAATCTCTGAGTACCCCATTTATCTCAGCAAAAACCTGGCGCAAAAGGGGAAAGTATTCATTTTGCAGCGCATATAAGAGCCTCGGCAGAGTGATTATTTTATACATTGCCGCTCGCCCCAACATTGTAAGTGGAAGGACCTTCCATCTGTTCACATCCTCTTTAAAATTCAGATGTACTCGTTGTATGTTCTTTCTGTATGAGACCTAACTATTGGTTGTTATGTAGATTCCTAATTATATTTATATTGTCACCCGCAACGCCTCTGGTAATGCCGGACCCAAGCTTCCCTCCCCAGGGTTGTACAGGACCGATTTGTGTCAGTTGATGGTGTATCCAGAGCGCAATCCATAACGGTTCAGTAAGGAGAACAGACGTGGTATTGAGACCTCCAGGGATGTAACATATAGTAGAATGTAATCCGCGTAAAGCAATATTTTCTCATACCCTTCATCTTGTCGGAATCCAAACCCAGTTATCTGCCTATCTTGTCGGAACTCACATGCCACTATTTCAATGGTAAGGGCAAACAATAGCGGGGAAAAGGGACAGCCCTGATGGGTCCCCCTCCTTATAGGAAAGTCCTCGGAAAGCACCCCATTGATCTTGACCCGCGGGTCCGTATAAAGAAGCGTGATCCACCTCCGATACTTTGGCCCAAACCCAAAAGTTTATCAGTACGCTGTCTAAAAAGGGCCAATGTACCTCGTCAAACGCTTTCTCAGCGTCTAATGAGAGAAAGACACGGGGCTCCTCGCACGCACGTACCTCCATCAACCAGTTATGTGTCCTCCTCAGGTTATGCCTAGTCGCCCTGTCTGGCAAGAAACCAGTCTGATCCAAGTGAATCAGGTCTGTAATTACCCGCCGTAGTCGAAGGGCCAGGATAGTCGCTAACAGTTTAGTCTCCACGTTCAACAGAGATATGGGGCGGTACGATGCGCATTCTTCTGGCGGCTTACCCTGCTTATATATGGGCACTATAGTGGCCATACGGAGGTCCGGCTGAAGTATCCCTTCCTCCATTGCCCCGTTGAATAATGCCAGTAAATGGGTGGTGAGGAGGTCCGCCGTTCTTTAAAAGAATTTCGCTGGGAACTCATTGGGTCCCGGTGACTTCCCCGGGCGTAGTTTGGCAATTGCTACGCGCACCTCCGCCGTGGTAATTTCTGCCTCCAAACTGTCCCTTTCAACCTCATCTAGGCTGGGGGCCACGACCCCCTCCAGATATTGATTGATCTCAGCCACCGAGCCCAGTTCCTTAGCCCTATAGAATTGCTCATAGTAATCTGCAAACAACTGTGCTATTGCCGTGTCCGTTCTACGAGGACGGCCATCCGCACCCACCACCCTATCTACCCATCTCGCCTCCTGTTTCCTGCGGCTCAACCATGCTAACAGTCTCCCAGACTTGTCCCCGACGTCGTACAATCTATCTAATGTCGTCTGTGCCTGCGTCTTGGCCTCGTTATTCGTCAAATCCTTGTACTGCTGCTGGGCATCCAGCATACGGCGTAGCGTAGGTACCCCTCCATCCAGCACATGTTGTCTTTCAAGGTCCATTATATTTGCCTCAAGTTCTCTGAGTTCCCCATGTCGTTTCCTCCTGTCCTCTGCTATCCTGTTTTGTATTCTATCACGGAGAACTACCTTCAGGGCCTCCCATATCGTCACCCCGACTGAACTGAGCCCAAATTATCTGCCAGGTAGACCTTCACGCCCGCCCTAAATCCCCGCAGCAAGTCCCTGTCTTGCAGATCCCATGCTGCTAGCCTCCACCGTCCAGCTTTCATCCCTACTTTCATGCCGAATGTCACCATCAGCGGCGAGTGGTCCGATATGCCATGAGCTAGGATCTCTGCCTGACTCGTCACATCCAGCACACGTCGAGGCAGAAAGACATAATCCAATCGGTAGTATACCTTATGCGTCCCTTAAAAGTAAGAGTACATCCTAGCCTCTGGATGGAGCCATCTCCAGGAGTCCGTCAGCCCCGCCATGTCACTGAAGCGTGCCAGGGGGGACTGTACCGAGGGGTCTAGTCGTTCCCCGGACCTATCCATCGAGGGGTGAATCACATCATTAAAGTCCCCACCCACCACATGCAGGGAGTCTGGTGTGTTCAGGATAATATCTGTCACTTGTTCGAGGGTTCTGACCTGTAGTCTAGGGGGTGCATATACCAATACCACCGTCAACTTTCTGGTGCCTCCATTTCCCCGTCACACCAACGTATGTACCTTGTGGGTCCGTCCAGGTGTCAGTGACTAAAAAGGGGGGGATTTTCTAACTAGTATGGTCACTCCCCTGGAGCCTGTCATGCATCCCGCATGGGCTATAACCTTGTACGCCCCCCTAGCCAAGAAACTGCATCGTGTTCCCTCTAGATGCGTCTCCTGCAGTAGCACTATATCGGGAGCCATCCTTTTGACTAAGGCCATGACCAGCCCCCTTTTTATCTTAGTGCCCAGGCCGTTCATGTTCCAAGTAAAAATTTTGAATTGTCCACAGTCGTGCGTCCCATTCTCAGGGCCACCCCCCTCCTCAGAAGACATCAAACCAGGTCAGGACATGTTTCAGCGGGTCCCCAGTGGAGGGCCTACAGATGCAATGAACCATCCTGTCCGTAACATGCTTAAAAAGAATAACCAGACCCCCAAATTCTTCCCACCCATATACCCTCAGCCCCCCCCACCCATCCCCAACCCCCCAACTGGTGCATCCCAAAAACACTCCCGCCCCACCCCCCTTCTCTGTCTAGACCCATCGCCATCTTAGTGACAGAGATACAGCTGTTCAGGTGAAGGAGGTCTGTCGCCAACCCTTCTTCTTCCCCTCTACAAATCCGCCCGCGCCACTCCTCTTTGGGATAGCTATGCGAGATCAAAGAGTCCCAACTTACAACCGAATAAACCACAAAGCAATAAAAAGCAACCCACTGGGGGGCGTGGCCAAGATGGCGACGGAGTAAGACGTGCCTGCGAGCTCCTCCGGCACCCCGAGCCTTTCATAGCTTTGTATAGCTAGACTGGGGCGTTTTCAGCTTCAGCTTTGACGCTCCTGAGGTCGCCAAGGTGCCCTGGATTGGCTTGACCCTTCTCCCGTCGAGCTACGACCTAGGACGGCAGACTTAGCCGAGGTGTCGGTGTGGTGACGCACGAGTATTGGAACGGCCTGCGGAGCTTCGCCGGAGCTGTATCGGGCTTTAGCACGAGGGGACCCTAAACTCTAGCAAGTTGGCGACTGAGGCGCTTGCCCGGAGGGTCCCCCCCACTGAGCTTGTGGCGAGCCTGCCTGAGATCCCGTCGAGCCATCTGGTTGCTAACACCGAGACGGAGGTGACGAAGAGGCGCCGACTTGGCTGGCGGCAGTTGGACTGCGCAGAAGGCTGTGGGAAGGGGAGGTGATCCCATCGTGCCTCTAACCCTCGACGCCCTGGGGGCGGCCCATCAGACGACCCTACGGACTTTGTGTGCGAAGCGGCTGGTGTTGCCTTCTGATCGCATCGGTCCCCCCGGTGTCTGCGGAACAGAGATTGCTGAAGGTGTGGTGAGGCGTAGCTTTATATCCGGGACACATTGGGAGGTCGCGAGGCACCTGTGCCGGTTTTGGGCGTTGCACCATGTCGACTAGGAATCGCTTGAATAAGCCGGGGAAAGATGGACCTGGTAAGGGAGCGTCCGGCTCGCCCCCCGGCCCTAGCAAGTCGCCGGCCAAGGACGACACTGAAGGCCCGGTCACGAAGGCCTTCCTGATAGAACTTTTTTCCTCCATCAAGGACGACATCACGGAACTGAAATCGCAATTAGCTTCTGATCTCCGTGAGGTCCGCCGGGATGTGGACGGCATTGGCGAACGAGTGGCGACCCTAGAGGACCACGATTTGGGCCTCAGTGGGGATATCCATCAGCTACAGCAGGACTTGCTCCAGCTTCGCGAGCAAAATTTGGATCTTCAGTCCCATTGCGAGGATTTGGAAAACCGGTCCCGCCGTAATAACATTCGGATCCGTGCGGTGCCCTGGGACGGAGATGGTGGTAACCTACGGGAGTACGTGGAGGCACTGTTTCTGCAGATTCTGGCGGAGGACGATCGCACGGAGGTCCGGATGGTCAGAGTACATCGAGTAGGCCTGCCACGTGGCGCGCGCTCGCCACCTCCCGACATCTTGGTCTGTGTCCACGATTTTCAACTGAAGGAGATGATCCTAAGGAAAGCGAGAGATACCAATAACTTGCTTTTTCGGGGGCACAACCCTCAGCTCTTTCAGGATCTGGCAGCTTCCACCTTGCAAAAACGACGGGACTTCCGCCTGGTCACGGCCTTCTTGAGAGAGCGCGGGGTGTCTTACTCCTGGGGTCACCCCTTTCGACTCATTTTCAGGTGGCAAAACAGATTGGTGCAAGTGAGATCCCTGGCGGCTGCAAGGGAGTTGCTGTGCATGGAGGAGGCAACCGCATCGGCGGGCGCCAGCGCCTCCCCGAGAAGACGTCGCCGTTCCCGCTCCCCAGCATGGCAGAGGGTGGGCCGACACGGTGTGGCGGAGGGTCCGACTCCATCGGCGAGTCAGAGCGAAAGGGGAGACGTGTTGGCTTCCCTAGCCCTGGTGACTGAGTCGAGCCGAGTGGACAGCTCCTCTGCAGCTTAGGCTCCTTCGACGGAGGCCCGGGGGGCCGGAGGGGCTCTACCACCTCAGGTACTCTGTGGGACAGTACTCCATTGGAGGGTTACCCCGACCCTGAACTCGAGGGGGGCATTACCAGGGTCTTCTACCCCCGACCCTTACGGTCATGTCCGACTTTCACTGTTCTCTCTTTAGTACTGATTCCTTTCCTTTTATGTTTTTTGTTTGAGGCTCCTTTGACTGTGGGTGGGCTGTTTGGGAAGGGACCCAGTGGTGGTGGCTGGAGATCTGGTATGACTGTAGAGTGTCTTGCGTTATGGGGTGCACTGATTGGAGCGGTGGGGGGGCGTTGTTTGACTCAATTTTGCCTGTTACAATAGGGTCTTGGAATGTTAAGGGCCTTAATTCTCCTCAAAAGCGCCAGAAAGTGTGGAAGTATATTCTTGATCATCAGTTAGATGTGGTGGGTTTGCAGGAGACTCATTTGGCCCGTAAAGATGAATCTAGACTTAGGCACAGGCAATACCCCCTGATTTATAAATCCTCTGCCACTACCAAGCATCGAGGCGTGGCGCTTTTGTTCCGCTCCACGCTTCACTTTCAAACTGTGGGGGTGCGGGGAGACAAGGAGGGGCGATGGCTGATGGTGAAGGGGATGCTCATGGGTAAGCTTTGCACGTGGGTGGTTGTTTAGGCACCGAACACGGGCCAGCATGGGTTCCTTGAGGCCTTTCTGAGTGTGGTGGGGGACTTTGGGGAGGGAGCTTTGATAGTGATGGGGGACTTTAATTTGGTTTGGGACAAATGTCTTGATTGTTCGCATCAGCAAAGGACGGAGGCAGGTCTCTTCTCCTCTGAATTGCGTGACACTTTGATTGGTCTGGGCCTTATTGATAGCTGGCGTTCCCTCCACCCCCGCACTAGAGACTACACGTTCTATTACCATGTCCACCACACTTATTCACGCCTTGACCACATTTTTGTACATCAATCCCTGCAGGGTGACTTGCGGGACAGCAAAATATTCCCACTCTCGGTCTCCGATCATAGCCTTTTGGCGACGTGCTTGATCTGGGCTCCGGAGCCGTCCCCTCACCGCAAATGGTATTTCCCTGCATCCCTCACGCGAGATGAGGAATCCTGCAAAAAGCTGAGGGTGGCCATTGGTGAATTTTTTGAGCTTAATGAGACTGGTGACACCTCGGTCTTCACCCAATGGGACGCCTTTAAGGCGACGACGCGGGGCACGTGCATTGCATTGAACTCCGCCCTGAACAGACATAGGCGCCAGGAGAGGGAGGCGCTGGAGGCGGAACTGGCGACACTGGAAACTGCGCATAAGCAGAATCCTTCTCGAAAGACCCTTCGCCCTCTTGTAGCGGTGCGGGGGAAGCTTAGGGCGCATTATAATAATCGGGCTAAATATACCCTCCTGCGTTTGCGGCACCTTTCTTATGCTCAGGGCAATAAAGTGGGGAGGCATCTGGCACGGCAGCTCCGTGATAAACGTGAGAAGGAATATGTAGGTGGCATCCGGACGCCTTCCGGCGCCGTGGAACATAGAGATGCGGTTAAAGCCGAACTCTTCCGCGACATTTATGCCGCCTTATACTCGACGGACCACCTGGCGCCGGCCGCTCAGCCGGACTACTTGGAGGCTCTGTCACTTCCACAGGTTTCCAAGGAGTGGAACGAGCTTTTGGAGGCCCCCTTTACTAGGGAGGAGGTGTTGACCGCCATTCGGTCCCTTAAACCGCAGAAGGCACCGGGCCCAGACGGCTTCACGGCTTCTTTTTACCAGACGTTTGCTTCTGAGTTGGGGGATCGCTTGGTGACGCTTTTCAATAGCATGAGGGAGGCGGGCCATACTACGGGCACCATGGCAGAAGCTATGATCTCGATTATTCCCAAGGCGGGGAAGGACCCTTCTAAATGCGAATCATACCAGCCCATAGCCCTGTTAAACGTGGATGCTAAACTGTACTCCTCTATCTTGGCTGCCCGGCTTCAGGACCTCATGCCTGCCCTCATCCACCCCGACCAGTCGGGCTTTATAAAGGGTCGCCAGACCCATGATAACACTAGACGACTAATCCATTTGATCGAGAAAGCTAATCGCTTCAAACTCCCAGCGGTTTTGGTTGGCCTCGATGCTGAAAAAGCGTTTGATCGGGTGGATTGGGGCTTTCTCTTCAGTACCTTGCAGGCCTTCGGTTTTTCTCCCAAATTTGTGGATATGCTTCAGGCCAATTACCATGGTCCACGCTCGAGGGTCATGGTGAATGGGCATGTCTCACCCTTTTTTGCACACTCCCGGGGTACGCGGCAGGGCTGCCCTCTATCTCCTCTACTTTTTGCGCTCAGCATCGAGCCTCTTGCCCTTCGGGTGCGGGAGGATCCGGATATTGTTGGACTCCCCTTTTCGGGGGAACAGCACAAAATATCTCTTTTTGCGGACGACGTCCTATTATCACTAGCTGACCCGGGGACTTCCCTCCCGCGGGTTCAGGACGTGCTCTCTCAATTCGAGGCGGTGGCGGGTTTTCGGGTCAATCCCAGCAAATCCTACATTCTCAACCTTACGCTGCCGCCCCCTCAGGCTGCACGCATCCGACCGCTCACGCCCCTGTCATGGTCTAGCTCCTCCATATAATATCTAGGGGTCCGGCTGACCTCGTCCATCGCTACCCTGTATGCGGCCAACTTCCCTCCACTTTTGACCCAGATACAGACCGAGCTTAACCGTTGGAAACCCATGTTTATCTCCTGGTTGGGACGCGTGCATGCCGTCAAGATGACGTTGCTCCCCAAGCTTCTTTACCTGTTCCAGGCCCTCCCTATTACCTTGGAGGGGGGCTTTTTTCGACGTCTTAAATCTATGATTCTGCGTTACATCTGGCAGGGTGGCCGTGCTAGACTCTCTTTTCTTACGCTCCGCCGGCCGTTAAGGAATGGCGGGGCTGGTCTTCCAGACATGCTTCTTTATTATAAAGCGGCGCAACTCCGGGTGCTGGTCGAATGGACCCAGATGGAGTCAGAGAAGCACTGGTTGCATATGGACAGGAGTGTGGCGGGACGTTCCATATGGGACCTGATCTGGAAGGCGAAGGGGGATCGGCCTCGCAACGCTTACATTAGCACCCCTACGAGCACTACTCTGAAGGTCTGGGACTCGGTCTCTAGTGATGAGAGGGGGACCTTCTTTCCTTCCCCCTTCACGCCTATTCACTTTAATCCAGCGTTTCCGCCGGCTCTCGTTGAGGGGCCCTTTGATGAGTGGAGGGCCGGGGGTTGCCACGCACTCACACATTTGTTCCATGGTTATGAGCCGCTCACTTTCCATAACTGCATGCGTGACTATGGGGTGCCACCTACTGAGCGCTTCCGACATGCCCAGCTACTTCACTGGGCGCTGTCCCCTGCGGTTCGGGATGCCGCAACGAGGCCTCCCACGGATTTCGAATCTTATATCACTCGCACATCTTCTATGAAGGGGGTGATTTCCTTCCTCTATGACTTGCTATTGACCACTGCTATCTCGCCTCGCCCTAGATACATGGGTCTGTGGGAGGAACACCTGGGACGGGATATCTCCGACGAGGAGTGGTCTCACCTCTGGCGGGATCTACATAGATTTAACCATTCTCTTGATCTTCGGGAGGCTCACATGAAGACAATGCTGGATTGGTATCTGTACCCGACCCGATTGCACAAGATTTTTCCTTCTACATCAGACAGGTGTTGGCGGGGCCGTGGTTTCCTTGGGGACTTTCGCCATATTTGGTGGGACTGCCCCATCATACGCCCTTATTGGGAGGAGATACTCTCTCATATCAGGGAAATCCTGGGTTACCCGATTCCGGATTGTATAGGCTTCGTGCTCCTGGGCCTTCGGGACCCACTTTTGGAGCACCAGACCAGAGCAGACAAACACATCCTCTGGCTCTGCGTAGGTGCGGCCAAGCTGTCCTTGGCTGCTGCATGGAAGAAAAAGGAGGCCCCTGCTCTTTCCTTTTGGTATGCTAGGTTGTGGAAGTTGCTGAGCGTGGAACGTATGGCGGACATTTTCAGAAATGACTTTAAGAACTTTATGTTCAGATGGGGCCCGTTGGTCCGCTTTCTCTCTCGAGGGTTGCCGTCGGCGGTCTGCCCGCCCACCATACGCGCCTTACATTTGTTTCAGGTGTAAAGTCTGTCTGAGCGAATGCCTGTTGCTAGACTGCCACCACTGGGGGGAGGGACATAGCTGGGTGATTGGAGCCTCTGGGGGGGGGGGGGTTAGGTTTGTTTTTCTTTCTTAGAGGAGGATGGGGATCTTGGTTTTACAATGTTTGGCCTTGCGGCACTGCCTCCTTAGGGCCTGGACGCTTAGAGGCGCGAATGGACTTGGTCGGACAAGCCTCTGACTTGGACAGCTTGGCTCGGTGCCAGTGTGGGCTTTCGCACCTCTGGGGCCTCCCGGGGGGTTTGATGCTTTTCCAGACGGCCTTTTGAGCCTTATCTTGCCCTGAGCGATGACGCTGTATGACCCTTCATCACTATTATTGCTGCTTGGCCTTATTGAACTGGCCCCTGTGAGGGCATCTTTTTTTTTTGCATTTCCTGTGATTCCGTCCCACCTCTCTCTTGTTTATTCTGTCTTTCTGTCTTCTCAATAAAATATCTTTCACAAAAAAAAAGCAACCCACTACTATCCAGAGCAGCAATTACAAAAGGAAAGCAGTGCAAACAAAAAGGATGAGGGGGAAAGTGTGAACAACAACTTGCGGGCTCTCAGCAACAGTGTCCGCAACAGGTCGACCTCTCTGGACCCTTCCTCAGGAATTGGAATCTTGTGGGTCCCCCTGCGAGGCCTCAGTGTCCTGTGTATGTCCCTGCTCCATGTCTTTTATGGCTGCCACCAGGGGATGTATCGAGCGCCCTTCTACGTCCTCTTCTTCCGATGTGGTGTCTTCAGGTTCCTCTTCATCTTCCGATCGCCCCTTGTCCGCTAAACAGCGGAAGCGGGAGCCAGTCATGTTGCCCGATTCAAGCGAGGTTGTGCTCTTCCACCTCTTCCTCCGAACTCCAGATGTCACATACGGGATAACCACCACTTCTTGGCTTCCACAGCTTTGTCTCACTCTCTGTGGCTTCGGCGAACCTCGAGTGTTTCCCCCCGGATGATCCTGTTCCGGCGGTCTCCACTCCCCCATCTGCTGCCTCTCCCGCGGCGGGCGCTCCTCCAACCACTGCCAAGCCTCCTCTGGGGATTGGAAAAGGTAGGCCTTCTCCTTGTAGAGCACATTCTGCTTTGCGGGGAATAACAACATGTATTGTAACTGAAGTGTTCTCAGCTTGGCTTTAGCTGAATCAAAGGACCGTCGCTGCTTTTGCACCTCTTGGCTATAGTCCGGGAAGATCATTATGCGCCCGTTGTCATGGCGAATATCACCGAGTCTTCTTGCCTCTCGTAGGATCATATCTCGATCTAGGAAGTTTAGGAAGCGAGCGATGACTGGCCATGGCCTCTCCCCGACCGGAGGTCTCGCCATCAGTGCTCTGTGTGCCCCCTCAATTATGAAACAGGCAGAGAATTTGTCCTTCGGGAACGTGTTCAGCAGCCACGAGTGAAGAAACTCTGACATATTTGGCCCCTCAGTTCCTTCACTAAAGCCTACAAAGCGAAGGTTGTTACGTCTCGCTCTGTTTTCGGCATCATCCACCTTCCCGAGAAGCTGTTTGTGGGAAGCTCGGAGGTCCACCAGATCTTTCTTCAAGTCCTGCACCGTGTCTTCCGCCTCCCCTATTCTGGTCTCCGTGTTCGTCACATTCTCAGCCAAGTTACGAAGATCTTGTCGGAGGAGCGTCACCTCCGTCCCCACCTCCCCGATCTTGTTCTCAAGGGCCTCGCGGGACGCCTGTATCGCATTCATCAAGAGGGCCGTGTCTGCACTCGCCCATTCAGTTCCGCCGACGACGACGGGGCCATGGCATACCTGTCCAGGGTGCCCTGCTTCTTGCCTATTGTGGGCAGCGCTCCTGCACCCAACTCTCTGATCTCCGAGCCACACTTCCGGAGTGTCCTCGGCGCTCTCACCATCATCCACCTCCCGCGTCGTCTTCAGGCGGTTTCCTTCAAGTGTCTCTGCCTGGTCCTGCCGGTAGTGCCGTAGTACTCCTCTCTTCACAGCCAACTTCCCCGCGCCTACTGCCAAGGGGGAGGGGAGCCCCAGCACTCTTCTTCCATCCAATTGTTAAGGCTGGTCAGCACTCTAGGCCACACTCGCCCTCCTTGGCTCCGCTGAGCGCCCTTTCTGGCCTCCCCCAAGGCAGGGCTGTAGTGCCGTCAAGAAGCGGGGGTATGCCCACCAGCCCCCAGGCTCAGGTGATGCGGTATATTGCAAGGCTAAAGGTCCTTCAGGCCGCCGGACCTAGGATGCACAGGCCTCTGCCAATCTAGCCCCTCAGGGGCCTCTTCACACGTGGCTGCTCTGGTTGCAGACCTCAGCTGTCCCATACACAGTGGTGATGGGGAGAGGGTTCCCAACCTTGTAATGTTACAGCACGGCCCCCAGGGTCCACATGCAGACTGCGAGAGAATCCTCTAGGGAAATCCACCTCTAGCCGATCCGATACCTCAATGCTGCCGGCTCCTCCGCCCCTTCAGGCCGCCGTCACTCTCCAGGTGCCCACCTCTCCAAGGCCGACGTTCAGGAAGGCTGCGTCACGCCACAGCAGAGACCTGTGGTGCAAGTCCGATCCCCGGCGCTCGCGTAGTCTCTCGCAGCCGGCCCCCTACGGGGGCCTCAGGGCCGAAGGCGGAGTCTCGCCGTCTTTGTCCGACGTCGTCCAGGTCGCACAATGCCCCAGCAACCCCCGCCGGGTCAGTCCGGACGGGGGGCCGCCACAGTCCAGGCAGCTGTAGACCCCGTAGCTCGTCGGGCCTGGTCTGCAGCGTCAGCCCCAGGGACACGAAGCCAGCGCCATCCCAGGCCGCGCGCCTGACACCAGACCCGCCGTTTTTCACCTCCGAAGCGGAGCGTCGACAATCCTGATCGGCTTCAATCCACGATCAGGGGATGCAGGGACCGTGAAAGGTTGCCGGACGCCTTTGTCTGGGTCCAGGGTCGCCTGTAAGTTCGTCGGATTTCTGCCGGTAGCTGGAGCTGCAGCGCTCACGTTCTACCCGGCCATGTTGCTAGCCACGCCCCCGGTGGACACTCCATATTTAACCTCAATGCCATAAATGGCACTAGGCTGCAGTGAGTGGATTTTCAATTGGTCGAGGCCACATTCCCAAAATAGAACAGAAAATCGATTATTTGTTGGACACAGAATAGAGTATGTTCAGACAATCTGGAAACAAGCTGCCTTTGCAAAGAAGATGAGAATGTAGCCAATAGGGGGCTTTGTTTATTAACTGTTTGGTGCTGCCATTCTACTGTGGTTCAATTCTTGGTATGTTTGTTAAGGCCATAACGTAGGGACAGGCAAGAAGGGATTGTTGACACACCAGTGAGCTGCCCCTGAGAATGACCAAGGCTGGCAAAGTTTGGCAGGCAGCCAAAGAACTAGATGTTGGAGGGACTCTGGAGGGTTATGAGTTGAAGGTGCCTCAGAGGAAGGCCTAAACAGTGTTTGGTGCGAAGAGATACTGGAATGGGATTGGATCGTATTTGTGCCTGTAGGGACTGCAGATTGTGTAGGCACAGTTTAAGAGGTGGAGTTGGATTTCTCCCTACATCATGCTTCATCTCCAAACCCATGACCTCAGACATCAACATTTTGATGGCATACAAGCGAGCAAGCATTGGTGAAAGGCTGGGGGACAAAAACAATTTGAAGGAGTTGACAATGGGGCAAAGAGGTCATTAATGTCAAGGTCCATTGGAAAAGCAAGAAAAGTCACAAGAATGCAAAATCGGGAAATCAGCCATGATGATTCTTGATTTAGGTTGTTTACCTCGCTTCTTTTGCTTTGCAGTGGGTGAGCTGGCAGCAAGGGGCAAAATCATCATCAATGATGGGAAGGGGACTTGGGGAGTTTGGCCTCCTGAACCACAGCTTTGGGCCCTTCCATTAAGAACAGGTGGTTCCGTCTGGGTACTTAGGGGCTCATTACGATGGCTCATTACGATGGCGGTGGATATCAGACCGCCAGCCATAGTTGCGGTGCAGGGACCACCTGCCAGATGTCCAGCGGTCACACCACACATATTAGGATGCACCAGCCAAACTGGCGGGCGCATCCAGGGCCTTGAACATTGCAGCACCGTTCGCAATGTGAAAACGGCCCTGCGTGGCAGGAACCACACAGTGCCTGCCACGCAGTGCAGGGAAATGCATGGGGGTACCCATGGGGGGTACCATGGGTAGCCCCCCAGTGCACCAACATCTTCCCACCCCCAACAAGGGGGTCCACAACGGACCCCCAAACCCAATTCCTTCCAGCCTTTCCATGGTGACATCGCCGCCATGGAAAGGCCTTTGTTTACCCACATCCTAATTTGGTGGACAGTGCCCGCTAGGCAAAGTTCCTTACGGTGGTGTTGATGAAGAAATTGGTGCCCAGGGATAATGCGTTGAAAATCCGGACACACTACGTCTATTCACAGCGGCGAAGCAGGAGCTACGTCAGTTCTGTAGCAGCGATGAAGGCGCTGCATTGGATTTTTCCAGCAATTCATTGAAGAAAATTCCCACTTTCTAAAAGTGGCATTTTCAGACAATGTAAAAAAAAAAACTCCTACCCTCTGGGATCACCAACTCACCCTCTGAGTTCACCTCCCAACTAAGGGAGATTATGGCATGGTCCATGACGTACCCCTGGGGACTACCTCCCCCTAATGCCATATTGGCCACTCCTGTAGAGGTACCACCAGTGGATGGTTTTCTAGGACAGGCAGGGTCCCCTTTCTTGAGTCTTAGCTGGGAACACTCAAAGCAGAGGGGTTGAAAATCAGGAGCCCAGGGCCATTACCCATTAGAACCTCCCACCTTCCTGTCAGAAGGGACTTGGGACCCATTTTCTCCCCCTTTATCCTATGACCTGTCTGTGTCTCCCTAGACCTCCCCCTGACTCTGCTGGGGGGAGCCTGAGCCACCCTTCTTGACTAGATCTACCACATACAACCTCTTGTGTACCCTGGTACTCATCCCACAGTTTGACTCCTGAGCAAGCTTCCTGAGGTCAGTAACCTTGCTGTTCATCAAGTGCAGGCACAGCTCTGCAAAACACAGACTAGACAAGTGCTCCCATACAAACAAATTGTACAGCCCCATGTAATCTGTACCTTACTGCTCTTCACCCAACCATCCTGTGCTCTGCAAAAAGTATCAACACACTTAAGCCATGTTTGGGGGTCAAGTTTCCTGCTCTGCCTAAACGTGTCCCTGTATCGCTCTGGGGTAAGACCATAACAGGATAGGTAAGCTAACTGGGGTCCCTAGTGCCAACAATGTGTCCCTTCCCACTGCTGTAAAATAGTTCAACAAACCCGCCCCCCAATCGGTGTCAGTGACCCGGTGCATGTGGCAAGCTGACTCATAACCTTGAAACCACCTATGCATGTCATCCTCCTGTATATACTTTTCCCCCAGGTTCTTAGATATATGCACTTTAAAATCAGACTACACTTTAAAATTGCTACCGCCATCTGTGCTGGACCTGCCTTTCAAATGCAGCTCCTTTAAGCTCAGCTCATGAGCTAAATGTATTTTTGTTCTTCTATGGCCAATTTCTTCTCCTCTACGGCTTTCTCCTTTTCCATCTTGAGCTTTTCTAGCTCCAATGTGTGTTTTCTGGCTTCCTGTCAGTCCTCCATCTCCTCTGGGGACAGGCCTTGGATGCTGCTTGCCCTGGAGGGTGCTCTCCCCATAGGCAGATCCGGTTGTACTCCAAAACCCCCATGCAGGCTCTGTTCATCCAAGGCCACAATATAATTCCCAGTTTCTGTGTGCTCACCTGCTGCTCTGGCCTCCAACCAGTCTACCAGAGTTTTTTGTAGCTCCTCCTTTCTAGCGATGCCTTTAAACTGAACTTTGGGGTCTCTACAGATCTGTTTGAGTTGTACTGTGTAGGTTTTCAACCTCTTCTCCTCAAATAAAAAATCTGCTACTACAGCTGATGGCTCCCCAGCCTGAGAGATGATTGTGGCACAGAACTCAGAAATTGCAAAAAATCAAGAAGGCAAAAAGACCAACAGGAAAAACAGTTTGTGGTTACATAATGGTCTGCGATATGGAAATAACGTACACCAATCACTGTATGCAATGCACAAATACAAATCCAATCCTCCTGACCACCAATGTTAGAAATGGGTTCTCTAGTTGACAGTGGTATGCACCAAGTAGGGACCCTCTCTCTAGTCAAGGTATGTAAGTTACACAACTAAGATAATCCCTGCTCACCACCTTGATAATGTGCCTCAAGCAGTCAGGCTTACCTCAGAGGCAATGTGTAAAGTATTTGTACACACACACAGTAACACAGTGAAAACACAACAAAAGGACTCCACACCAGTTTAGAAAAATAGCCAATATGTATCTAAATAAAACAAGACCAAAAAGACAAACATCCAACATACACAAGTCTAGATATCACTTTTAAAAGATTAAGCCAGTTTAGTCCATATAAATCAGTGGATGCGTTTATTTAGCAAAAAGTACCGTAGATGCGTCAAAAATCAAAGATGAGAACAGGCGCAGACAAGGTGAGTGGCTGGTTAAGAATATGATGCACAGAATAGTTTGGCAAGAACATGACCGCTTTCTAAAAGTATAGACAAACAATATCCCAACTGGTATTTTTAAAAAGGCGATTAAACAAGTATGCAAAAAGCATTACGCGAACAGAAACAAGGAGACTCAATACGTTTTTTTCAAAAGTGCTCAAGGCATCATATAATTTGACGGGTTATACTCCTGTAGTATCTTACAACATGCTTTCTAAAAGTGGCATTTTCAGACAAGCAATTTAAAAAACAACTTTACTAAATGATGTATTCCAGAGACCCTAAACTTCATATCTCTATCGACTCCCAATGGAAAATTACACTTAAAATATATATCAAGGCAATCCCCATGTTAACCTATGGAAAGATAGTCCTTGCTGTAGCGAAAAATGAAATTAGAAGTATTTCACTACCAGGGCATGTAAAACACAACTGTACACGCCCTAACATGCCTTTTAAATGCACTGCAAAATAGCACTTAGAAACAATAAGGGCTTAGTTGGGAGATCTGGTCGAGCTAGACCAGGGCAAAGTCAAAAGTTCAGGCCAACTGCGATGAAGCAGGGGCCGGATACAGGAACCCAGTGAGGCCCGCTGAACAAAAGTACCTCGATCCTGGCTGCATCGAGTTCGAGGACAAGGGGTGCAGCTGGAGGGATGCATCTGTGCTAATCCAGGCAGCAGTAGCGATGTGCCGATCCTGATCTACGCAGCACCAGCGATGCGTCAGCTCCCATGAGCGAAGTGCTGTGATGTGAAAACTACTTGTCGAGGATACCAACGATGGAGATGCCAAAACCTTGCACCGAGAAGAGCATCTTGCAGTGGTGGTTCCGAAGGCGATGCGTTGGGCCGATCCATACAGCAGAAGCGATGTTCCAGTTCAAGTGATGCAACAGGAGCGATGTGTCGGTTCCAATCCATGCAATAGGAGGGATGCACCAGTGTGACAGAGGATGCATGGGTTTTTCTTGAGAAAGCACCTGAGGTCCACTTCCAAGGGCCCATGACTGGGGGCCATTAAATGGCAGGGCAGATTCCAGATAGCAGAGTCTAGGTGCAGAAGCTGCAAGTCTTTTATGACCCTGAACATCAGATCAAGAGTTCAGCCAGCTAGCTCTTGGAGCCACTCTGGGTTCAAGTATTGCTGGTCCAGTCCTTCCCACCCATGGAGGTGTACAGCAGGCAGCAAATCAGCAGCAGGGCAGAAGTCCAGCTAAGAAGTAGTTCAGCAGAGTGGCCGTCCTTCATGAGCACAGCATTCCTTCTTCCTGGCAGAGTCTTTACAGGTCCAGAAGTGTACTGAAGTGGTGGTGTCAGAGGTCCAGTGCTTATGCTCAGCTATACCTTTGAAGTGGGGGAGCTTGATAGACGTGCAGTCGAAGTGCACAGAGCCCCTGCCCTTATTGCCCGGGATCCAGACTCATTACAGGGGGTTATGCAGCACTTTCTGTGTAGACAGCACACAGCTTATTCATGTGTGATTGAGACTGTGCCGAGCTCCTCCCTCCCATCCTCCCAGGATGGCTCATCAACTCACACCTAAGCTCCCATTGTGTGTGGCTGTCTAGGAGGAGTACACAAAGCCCAACTGTCACACACCTCAGACATGTGATCAGAGACAGGCAGCAGGCATCAAATGACTACAGTATACAAATGCCAACTTACTAAAAGTTGCATTTTCAGAATTGCAATCTAAAATCCGGCTTCACAATAAGTTGTGATTTTAAATAGTGATTCTAGAGACACCAGACTTGAAGGTCTCTTCCCAATTGTAAATTACACCTATAAAATATAATAAGATAATTCCAATGTTATCCTATGAGAGAGATAGACGTGCTGTACTGAAAGATGACTATGAGAGATTTTCACTAACAGGACAAGTAAAACTTAAAAGTAAATGTCCTGACTTTGAAATACATTGCACCCTGCTCTTTGCTCTGGGTTGTCCAGGGCCTAACTTAGGGGTGACTTATATCTATAAAAAGGGAAGGTTCGGGCCTGGCAAGAGGTTTATTTCACCACGTCAAAATGGCAGTTTAAACTGCACAAACCGGCTCTGTAATGGTAGGCCTGAGACATGGATTGAGAGCTACTTAAGTGGGTGGCACAAGCAGTGTACTTTACTAGGGACTTATAAGTAAATTAAATATGACAATTGAGTATGAGCCAATATTACCATGCTTAGTGAAGAGACCACATGCACCTTAGCACTGGTTAGCAATGGTAAAGTGGTCAGAGTCCTAAAGCCAACAAAAACGAGGTCAGGAAAAGTGGAGGAGAAAGGCAAAACTTTGGAGTGACTCTGCAGAGAGGGCCATTTTTCAACAGATATCAAACCCCAAAGTGAACCTAATAAGTACTTGATGGGTGCTGCTCTATCATAGCTCAAGTAAAGTACACATAGTCAGTACTAAGAAGTGTTAAAACGGAGACCTAGAAAAGTGTCTGGAGGATAAGATTAAAGGTGCAAATTCAAATTGGATATAGTACATTTAATGGTTTAACAAAGGAATCAAACTCTGAGTTGACATCGTAGATACCGTGTGGACCATTGAGTGTTGTTAGAAATTGGGGTTCTGATTGGCATAGTATGCAACCTTTCTAAGCAGGAACCACAATCCTAGTCCAGGTAAGTCGGATACACAGCAACAATTAACCAGTGCTCACCCTCTGATAGCTTGGCACAGAGCAGGCAGACTTACCTTAAGGGGCAATGTGTAAAGCATTTGTGCAACACATCAGACAGTTACACAATGAAAACACTGCAAAAGGACTCCACAATTGTTTAAAAAATAGATTATTATATTCTGAACAAAACAAGACCAAAACTACAAAAATGAAATTTTAACGAATACGTGTCAAAATAGCGCTTAGATGCAAATTGTGCCTAAAGGGTTAAACAGGGTTGTGCTCCACCGGGATAAAGTCAAGAGTTCAGGCTGTCCACTATGAGGCATAGTCCGGTTACAGGACCCAAGCTGGCCCGCTGAGCAAAACTCCCCTAATCCTTGTCGCAGTATGAAATGTGTGATGCTATACATTAATGCTTTCCACGTAGTTGAGGTTGCAACGGATTTCTCCACGCAGTAATAGTGATGTGTCAGTTCTGTGGACGAAACTCCAATTCTGGAGTGCTGTAGTTCTGAAGGCGATGCGAAGGGTTAATTCATGCTGGAGGCAATACATCGATCTTCTTGACGAGGTGATGGCGATGCATTGGTTCCTGATGCTGTGATTCGGGAGGCGCTGCAGCGGTGCCGAGTGCGATGCACCAGTTCCAGACCTTGCAGTGGTAGTGATGAGTCGATACCGATCTCACAGTAGGCAATGCGTTGGTTCAATTCCGATGCGCAGGTTCTTGCCAAATGCAGCACTTTAAACTCCCTTCCAGGGGCCCTAGAGTGGATTGGCACCTTTTGGCAAAGGAAGACTTACAGCAAGTAGAGTCCAGGTGCTGGGTTGAAGATGAAAGTTGAAGTATTTGATATCCCTTTTGACATTGCCCTTTTAAATTGGGAGCATGCAGTTGATGCTGCAGTACAGCATATTGCCCCGATAAAAACTTTAAACCTAGATTTGCCAGAAAACAGGAGGTCTGGTACTTAGAGGAATTACGTAATCTTAAACGCTTGGCTAGAAAGTCGGAAAAAACATGGAGAAAATCTGCCAGGGAGGAAGATAAAAACTATTATAGAATCAACCTCAACATCTATCACAAAGCCTTACGGCTAGCACGGAAAAACCATATTACTACTCAGTTAGATGCTGCTGGTAATGATTCTAAAGTTTTATATCAAATTGTCAACACGTTCATAAAACCAACAGCTTGTGAAAGTGCTGACATGGCTTCACAACCCCTGTGTGACAGTATTTCCTGTTTTTTCTCAGAGAAAATTGATGCCATTTATGATAAAATAAAAGCACTAGGTCCTGACTTAACTAGCCCAGATATCTGGACCCCTATCCTGACAACTCCTATTAATACTTGTGCTTTTAACGAATTCCCTGAAATATCATTGCTGGAAGTTCAGAAATTATTTTCTGATATTAAAAGTGGAAGCCCGGCAGACTTACTACCAGCCAGACTTATGGGTCCGCTGGGGAGTTTACTAGGTCCTGATGTGCAGAGACTGGTAAACCTATCACTTGCATCTGGAGTGGTCCCATTGGCCTGGAAAAAAGCCCTAGTTAGACCTATTAGGAAGAATACATCCATTCCTTGGTCTAACATGTCCAACTTGAGGCCTATTTCCCTTCTACCTTTCCTAAGGAAAATCATCGAAAAGCACACCAATAAGCACCTATCTACCTACCTAGAACACTCTGGTAGTCTCGATCCCTCGCAGTCAGGTTTCAGACCTAAATTTAGTACTGAAACAGCTTTAATGTCGGTAACTGACGATCTACGGTTATACCAGGACAGAGGTTATTCTGTTGTCCTGGTGCTACTGGATTTATCGGCAGCGTTCGATACGATTTCCCACACCATCTTGATCGAACGACTGTCTGCGAGTGGAATCCGCGGAAGGGCACTGGACTGGATCAGAAGCTTTCTCTCCAATCGCACCCAATCTGTCACCATGGGTGACTTTAAATCGGAGGAAGTTAGCATTTCCAAGGGGGTTCCACAGGGCTCATGTTTGAGCCCAACGCTATTTAACACCTATGTGGCCCCCTTGGCAGATGTTACTAGAGCTTTTGGTTTTTGTCCAGTGTCCTACGCAGACGATACGCAGCTGCTCTTCCCTTTTAAAACTCTTACCCCGGATATTTTACAATCTTTTTCCGATGGGATGAAGGCAGTTGCAAGGTGGATGTCATCCAACTTTTTACAATGCAATGTTGGAAAGACAGAGGTGATGCTCTTTGGTGAAGCCAGGATTCAATGGTCCCCTGAATGGTGGCCCTCTGATTTGGGGCCGGTCCCTGTGCCAAAAACAATGGTCAAGAACTTGGGCGTCAGACTTGAACCAGAGCTAACCATGAAGCAAAACGTTAACATCACTGTAGGATCTTGCTTTCATGTGATTGGCCTTCTTCGTAAAATCTTCCCTTTCCTCCCTGACTTTCATAGGAAAACTCTGGTTCAGGCTCTGATCATTAGTCGGCTTGACTATTGTAACGGGCTCCTGGCAGGTGCAAATGAGGAGGTTTTGGACCGTTTGCAGGTGGTGCAAAATACGGCAGCTAGGCTGGTGCTAAATGCACCCCCTAGATCCCCCTCCGGACCGTTACTTCATGAGCTTCACTGGTTGCCAATACGTCAACGAGTGAAGTTTAAGACTTGCTGTACTATACACAAGGGCCTCAACCAATTGGGACCTGAGTATTTGGCGAACAAATTTATTCCTTATGTTCCCATCCGTGCCCTTAGATCTAGTGACCAATTGCTACTAAATGTTCCTAAGATCACGAAAACCAGGTTGGGTGGTAGAGCATCATTTGTCGTAGGTCCCAAATTGTGGAACTCACTTCCGTTGTCATTAAGGCAATGTAATGACCACTGTCAATTCAGAAAACATTTAAAAACGTTTTTGTTTGGTTCATTTTAAATTGTTTCCTTGTTCACAGTACTTTTTAACTATGTGCTCCTTTTTCAGCTCTGCACTGGCAGTTACAGCGCAGAGATACTCCCTAGGGAGTTTATTCATAGCGCTATATAAGCCCATAAATAAATAAATAAATAAATAAATCCCCGAGACTCCAGCAACAGGAGGCACGCCAACAAGCCCTTAGAGAAACTAGGTTCAAGAATTTCGAGAGCAGGTCCTTCTCATTACTAGTCTAGAAGCAGCAGGCCAACATATCAAAGCAGATTAACAGAGTGGTGGTCCCTCCTACAGCACAGCAGCACTTCTTCCTGGTAGAATGTCCTCAGTTCCAGCAGTGTTCTGTATTGGTAGGGTGAGAGGCCCAATACTTATAGGCCATTTGGCCTTTGAAGTAGGGAAACTTCAAACAGATGCTTTGAAGTGCAAAAGACCCTGCCATTCCAGCCCTGCCTCTAGACTCACTTCCAGAGGATATGCAGTACTTTGTGTGGGGACAGGACCTATCCCTTTCAGGTGCAGAGTGTCAGTTCCTTCCTGCTTTTTCTTCCTCTCCTGCACAGGAGGACCTGCCAACATGCAGATGACTCGGAAATCACAACTACAGTTCCTTGTGTGTAGAAGCCAGCTGTAATCAACCCTAGATGTGTATTCCAGAGACAAGCAGAAAAGCACTAAATGGTTTAATTAAGAAAATACCAACTTTCTAAAAGTGGCATTTTCAGAACTACAATTTAAAAGCTAATTTCACCATGAGTTGTATTTTTAAGTTGTGATTCCAGAGACACTAAATTTGGTTTTCCTATCTTTTTCTAATTGGAACTTTACTGATAAGATGGAATAAGTCAGTCCCAATGTTATGCTATGTGAGTAATAGGCCTTGCAGTAGTGAAAATGAAATTTAAGATCATTTCACTACCAGGACATGTGAAGCTTACAAGTACTTGTCCAACATTTTAAATACACCCTGCCCATGGGCTGTTCAGGGCCTACCTTAGGGATCACCTATATGAAGTAAAAAAGGAAAGTTTGGGCCTGGCAAGGAGGTCAACTTGCAAGGTCGACATGACAGTTTAAAATTGCACACACAAGCTGTGCAGCGAATGACCTGAGACATGTTTAAAGTCCTACTTAAGTGGATGGCACAATCAGTGCTGCAGCGTTACTTCATGCACTAGTGAACGCCCCTATGATTAGGACTGATTCAGCTTTTTCCTGGAATACTCTCTGTTGTGCGAAACGCCGTCCGCCGCTTCCCGCAGCAGTAGCCCAGCCATACGCCCACACCTACGCCATACGTCAGCGTCAGTGCAAGCGCCAGCACCATCGCATTATCGCGCTGACGACAACGCCGGCGAGGGGGAGGAGACGAGGAAGAACAACGAGCAGAGCTGGCCGGCAGCAGCTGCAGAATGCCGGACGGCTTGGCAGCTCAATTTGCTGCATTTTTGCGATTCAGGCACGGGTTCGGGCTCGGGAAATCTGGCACGCACAGTAGAGGTAAGTGGAGAGTGTGAGAGAGCCTGAGCGTGCCTGGAGTATAGACCGCTGGACAGATAGCTGGTTGAATTGCAGCCGCACCCCCCTAGCCTTCAAAAGAGCAAGAGCTCTACTAAAATATCGCGGAGCCTGGAGACTGGAACCCCAGTGCCAAGTAGCAGGGATGGCCCCTAAGAAATCTAAAAATATTCTGGGGCACAATCTGAGGACAAGAACAATTCCAGCAAATCCGGGACTCTCTGAAGAAAGTGGAGGGAGTCCTGAGTTGAACCCAGAGAAGGGAATAAAGAAAAGAGCAAAGAGAAATATGGTTGCTAGCAAAAAACAGGGTAGCACTGCCTCAAAGTCAATAAAAGAATTTGTGGGGAAACATTTTAAAAAAGTCTTTTCACCTGCAAAAGCCCTTGACATAGAGATAATAGAGGCAACACCACTAAATGAGAGTGTTAGTAGAGATGGGAATGGGAATATCTCCCTACCTTTCAAAGAGCATACAACTGAATCACCAATCTTGGCCAACCGTGATCAGTGGAATTTTGAGCTCAAGACCCGCCGAGGCGGGGAATTGAACCCTGGTTCCGGGCTAGACCTCTGCATCAGGGTCTGACGCTCTAATCATTGAGCCACACTAGGTGTATAACAAGGAAGAAAACCCCCAAGAAGCAAGACATAAGCGTGCCTTTAGATAGAAGTTTAGGTAAGCAGAAGAAACTAGTTAGAAACAAAACTCCAACACACTCTAAAGAGCCCGGTAGTCAGCCAGGCCTTAGCTATGGAGGAAGTCTACAACTCAGGGTTACCCAGGAGTTAGGAACTAGTAGACCAATCAATCAGAAAAATAAGGCCCACATGATACTACATCTGGCATTAAATGGGGGTAAGGAAGGAGGTTAAAGAGAATAAGTGGCTATATTTTGAACCAATTCCATTCGGTAAAGGGGGTAAGAAGCTAAGTAAGAGGTTGCCGCTAAATAGGTCACAGGTCCTGCAAGTATTTGCCAAGTGCCCAAACTTGAAAGGTATAGGATCAAACGACTTGAGACAAGTGGGATTTAGGCAAAATACGGAAGGAAAGGAGGTGACCAGAGTATTAATGTACTCGGATCTGGTGAAGGTTATGATTGAGAAAGCAGCAAGTGAGATACAAAAAAAGGCGATACGGATAACATCTAAAGAGGAAGTACAACTAGAAGTATAAGGGATAGAGCAGCAAGGAATACACTTTTTAAGGTGTCATGCAGGTTTAAGTAAGAGGCAGGTAAGGATAACTGACCAGAAGAAGATCAAGAGGAAGCAGCTCTCTTGGGAAATTTCAAAATAGTAGCAAACAACTCAGATGTGGAAAATTGGTGGGGAAACTGGAGTTAGGATATAAGCCACGTAGGTCCCTCAAACAGATACATCGAGGGGCGTCGGGAGGAAGGCTTGTTAGATGACGTCGAATAGGTAAAGGGTACGCCGCATGGCGTAAGAATAGCTTCCTGGAACATAAATGGCCTCGGAGATGAATCTAAACAAGAAAATATAAGGGATTTAGGAAAAAATACCGAGATCATTTGTATCCAGGAAACTTGGCTATGTGGCAAGACCCCGACATTCGACGGTTTCTCCCAGTTCAACCACTTAGCAAAGAAGCAAAGATTTGGCCGCCTAGTGGGGGGAATAATGACATTGTTGTCAACTAAAATAGTGAAAAAGGTGACTGAAATACCTGTAAAATGTAAATGGTTGCTTGCATGTAGGGTAACTTTATCTGCCATTGATAAAAAGAATATGTTAATGCTTTTAAACGTGTATTTGCAATGGGGTACTACAGAGGAATACGCTGCCGAAATGGGGCATTTTAAAGAAGATATGGATATAATTGTGAAAAGTATGGTATGGATCTGTTTATGTTAATGGGCGATTTCAATCATAAATTACACCCCAAGAAAGAAGATTGTTGGTTCCAAGAATTGCTGGAGGCTTATGATGTAACACAAGCAACTTTCCCAGATTGTGTAGCCCCTTTTATGGACTTCCAGATGGGAAACTACTTGGGGTCTAAAAGCCTCTTTTGCATAAACGGAAGATCAACCCTAGACTGCCCTGCAAAGAAAACGTTTAAATTAGGCTCACAAAATTGTCCAATTGATTTACGTTTTTACGACACCCTCGAGTTTCCAATTAATGAAAGATTTTAGGATTTCTAATAGAGAAGGGAGTGATCATAACCTTTTAGAATTGGAACTCCTTGAGGTACATTTGAAGCCCCGAACCAAAGTTAATTAACAACAGGTGGGATACCCCAGGCGAATCACAACTAGGCTAACGGAAGAATATATTGCCCGGCTAGTAAAACTGCAACAGAACCTAGAACTGGGCACAGTAAGTGATCAGTGCCTAGATTGGTATGTGTGCAAAATTGAAGAAGTGGTCCAAACCCTCAGCGATGGACTGAGGAATGATAAAATAAATGATAAAATGAACCAAAGAAAGCCGGAGAGACAAAGAAGGTGGTTTATGAAGGAATGTTTGGAAAAGAAGAGAGAATTGAGGAGAATAGCACGTAGTCTAAGCATAAAGCACGATCAGGGCAGGGGTGAGGTGCTCACGAAATTAAAAAGAGAATATACTATGCTAATTAGGAGGGCAAAAAGAGAGTATAAAGAAGACTGTTGGTCAAAGTTGCTTGAGGCAATAGAAACAAAGAACATACGCCTGTTCTGGAAACTAGTTAATTCTGCAGCGGGCCATCTGGTGGCCGAAATGAACTGTGTGGTAGACTTACATCGCCCAGGGAGAGATCCAGAAGAGGGATTGCAACCGGATTGGAGTGGTCTGGTGGCAGATTTAAAACACAGCTTCTCGGTATCAGAAGTGAAAAATGCGATAAAAATTCTGAATTTAACAAGAGCAGCTGGCCCAGACAACCTCCCTGCGCTGATAATCAAAACCCAGATGGACTGGTGGGCAGAATTCTATGCTTAAATGTTCTGAGTTATTCTAGATACTGGGAGGGTCCCTAACAACTGGAAGGGGGCAATAATAAGGCCCATACATAAGAAAGGCGATATGCAAACCCCAAAAAACTACAGATTAATTAATTTGACAGATGTTGGGGAGAAGTTCTTCGCAAAAATAGTTCTAGGTAAATTAAAAAATTGGGCAGACCAGAACTCAGTTGTACCGGTTGAACAAGGGGGATTCAAAGAAGGTCATTCCACCATAGACCACTGTTTCGCCCTCTGAGCACTTGCCCGGAAATCAATGGAGCAAAGGGGGAAAATGTATTGCTGCTTCTTTGATTTTCGGGCAGCCTTTGACTTAGTGGACCGTAATGAAGGACTGGGTTCTTTTGGACCCAGCGGTGCCAGGGCACAACACCTGAAACCTTCGTGGGTAACCTGCTCCGGCGTACAAGTCACAGAGACACGGGACACTTCCTTCGGCGTCAAAGAGTCAAGGTTTATTTACTGCAGGGAACACAGAAGTCACGACAAGTACAACACGTGCAACTTGGGGAGACTGCTTCAAATTGGTTTTGTGGATCGCTCCTTTTATACAGTTTTTACCCATAGGCTAACATTGAACACAATAGTTTACAACCCAGTTCCCACATCTAGCTCCCAGAGGGGTCGCTTTGGTCACTTTGAAACACATAAGGTCCGGAACATAAGTGCGGAAACATTTGGCGGTTCCCAACTGTAAAAACCCATCTTCCCACCATTAGCAAATTCCAATCAGCAGTAAAGTAGATCGAAATAGGAACGAAGACAGGTGCAGAGGAAGACGGAGACAGTGGGGAGATCGGAAAGGGTGTAAAAGGGGAGGTGTCGGGAAGCACGAGATACAGGCATCAAAGGGACGTGCCTAATGAGATGCACGGCTGAGACAATAAGTCCGTGCGGCAAGATGAGCCTCGAGCGGCGCCACCTGCCTTACAGTAGCAACCCCCTCGTCATAAAGACACTTTCAAAGAACATGTGTCTTCCGCAAATATCTTGGGAGTCCCAGGGTCGCGAAGCGGACAGCGTCCGTTCGCTGGCTACTTGAGGGCAAGAGACAAAATGGATGCCGTATCTAAGATGGAACCCGTGGGTACAGATGAGAAACCCACATAACAAACGAACGGTTTAAGTTAGCACAGCGAAACTGCGCACACTTACTAAACTCGTCATTTGCGGTTCATAGATACCAGACTCGACCATATTCGTGCGAGTCGAAAACACCACTTACAATTGTCACGGAACCTCAGACGCTCCTTTTGCCCTCATGTAGGCAAGCACTAGTCGGAATCATACTCGATATTCATCAGACCATCAAGATGTCGTTGTAGCATAGATCTGTCCAACCGAGTCCCCTTGGTAACAGGTGGTTGTCTCATACACGTTGTAGCACAGAGGCCACATAAGGCAGGACCACACTGCACGCAAAGGCAACACGTGAACAGGAACACTACCACAACCCCGATGATCATCAGAATCTTCCAACCCCAAGTCGATACCAGGCCCCAAAACCAACCAAGTAGCGTCCAATCCCCTACATCCACGTGTATGGATTCGGAGATCTTATGCAACTTCGAGATGGCTTGATAGACAGTAGGAGCATTATCTGGAATGAAAATGCAACAGCTCGAATGGATCACTTTACATACCCCACCGCGATCTGCCAAGACGACATCTAAAACCATACGGTTTTGTAACGTCATAAGTCTCTCCGCCTGAAGTTCTGTGGTGATATTACCAAGGGCACTGGCAGTAACATTAGCTGTCGATTCTACCACTCGAGTCAAATGTCTCAGGTTCCTACTATTAACCATAGGTCCCCAAAACGGGAGGAAACCCTTGAAAAAGTCTCCTGCCTCTTGACCGGCAGTATCCTCTTCGCTAATTACGCCTCGTACAACTCTAGTCTTATGATAATCGGCATCTACAGTGAACGTCGGAGGCAACAGATTTGCGACGAAACATGAGCCCATGAAGTCTGCGGGCAACCATGTGTATGCACGATCATGACAGATGAAGTACGTACCCTTGGCAGCCAGAAACACAGGGGACGGGGACATTGGCAGAACGTAACTTTCAGTGCAAGCACTTGCTCCAAGTGAGGCTTGCGAACCACGACCCACAAGACAAAGATTACCAGTGTGGGGTACGACCCATATTGGAGACGAGCTTTTAAGCTGCTTTTCATTAGTGAACATACTATATTCCCCTCTACTTAGGACCCTATAGGCTTGTACCTCTTCTTTAGGGATGAGAAAAGCATCATGGATCTCATCTTCCATATCCTCTATTGCCATCGATAGCACCCACTGATACGAGGTAGGACCAGAGTTGGGGGAACGTTGTTCTGGAGTGGGGTGGAAACCTAGTGCGCTTCGAAGCATTGTTTGGAATGCTCGAGCTGACCCTTGGGAACTATACGGTAACACCAGATATGGAATTCCCTTACCCGTAGTATGTGGCATCAACCCACACACCCAACAATTAGTAGTGTTAACCACTAACTGATGCTGGTGGAGGAGCTGGATAAAGGAATTGTTGCGGAATTCTACACGTCTAGCCTGTTCGTGTTCCGGTAATATGTGAAAAGAATGGGGAGAAGCGGTGGAAGTAGTAGAAGTAAGGTTAGGGTAAGGAGTAGGGGTAGGGGTAGCAAGTAAGTAGTAAGACATAGTATAATACACCCCACCCGCCAAGAATGCAGAAGCAGTTAAAAACAGTACAAACAATTGGAATACAAAACATTTAGTACGACTGAGTTTCTGCAGTTTGACTCTGTACGCCTGAGCTCCTTCCAAATCATTCAGCTTCGAAAATGCCATTTCCCTACGACCGTCCGCAACGTTTCTTGACGCACTTCGTTCTGTGCAGCAATAGTCAATCCCCAGGAGTTCCTAGGAACCGACGGCCTTTAACCTAGCGTCAAGACCTACTGTCCAGAAGGACGTACGCGCGCGGCCCTACGGCCCTCAATACACAATATGTATTTATTTAGCACAATAATTCAGCTGTGGAAGGAAAAAGATACAAGGTAGAAGCTTGATACATGTACAAAACAAGTTTCAATGATACGAATATTCAAAGTTGATCAGGGGAAACGAAGATATTGCAGTTATCAATTTCAGCAAAGCAAGAAAATTTTATTTGTCCTTAGTGCGAGAACGCAAAGAATATCGATGTTTCCCGGGACGTGTCTGCTCGTCGAACAAAGGATCCGTTGAGGAGACAGCGTCCTGCTGATCAGTTGGTTGATCTGGTCTTGAGTCTTTTGCTGACAATGTTCCAACAGTGGCTTTCTGCTGCGCTGAGAGTTCTTCAACAAGCTGTGCGTCGCTAAAAGGTACAAACGCCGGCAATGTCTCTGTTTCTGTTGACGCAATGCCTTTCCTCACCCACGGGTCTGCCGGCAAAGGAATAGGGACTCGCTTACAATGGGTAGCATGTACCCAATTCTTCCGCCCCTCAAGACGAACGGCAGTCCTCGTGGCCAGGAGCACCTGGTAAGGTCCAACAAAGCGGGGGTCCAGATTCTTCTTGCGTGAGAAATTACGGGTAACTATCCAATCTCCGTGCTGGAGCTGGTGGCCTGGACCCTCCGCCTGCGTCGGCAAGGCGTCGTAAACCTGTTGATGAATTAACCTCAGTTTAGCAGTCAAGTCATGTAAGTAGTCAATCAACATCGGATACTCAAGATCAACGAATATACCTGGCCTAGGAACCCCCCACACATTAGCAGGACGGCCGAACACTATTTCATAGGGACTAAGCCCTATTCGGGAGTGTACAGTCGCCCTAGTTGACAGTAGTGCTAGAGGCAAAGCGTCAGGCCACGAAAGTCCAGTCGTAGCCTGAATCTTCGCTAATTTTAGTTTAAGGGTGCCATTGTACCCTTCAACCAATCCAGCTGACTGGGGATGATTGGCGCTGTGGAATTTTTGATTAATTCCAAGGCCCTTACACACACTCTTCATCACACCTCCAACAAACTCACTTCCGTTATCTGACCACACGACTCTAGGCATTCCATACCGAGGAAAGTATTCCTTCAGTAGGATTTTCGCAGTAGACAAAGCAGTATTATCTTTGAGGGGATAGGCCTCGATCCATCGGGAGAATGCGCAAACCACAACCAAAACGTATTTCAGGTTATTGCATCGCTCCATATGGATGAAGTCCAATTGAATCACCTCAAAGGGATACGAAGGAGGAGCAAAACTGCCAGGGGGAGTTGGGGTTCCTTTGCCAGGATTGTACATTATACACACCATACAATTCTTCACCAGACGTTCAGCACACTTCGTAATACCATCATTCTTCCACACATCAGCCAACAACTTGCAAATACCTTTCGCGCTAATATGTGCTGACCCATGTGCCATTGTCACAACGGCCAGTACATACGCATCCGGTAACATCCATCTTTTCTGATCCGACAAATCAATCCAGCAACCATTCGCATCCAACCTTCCCGTACTTTCTTTCCACTTCGTCTTTTCCGTGTCGGTGGCCTCATTCTGAATTGCTTTCACGCTCTCTATGGTATTTTCACACATACTCGATTCTGTAGGCCACCTAACCGAACTCGTCACATACATTCGAGTGCTAAGGTTCCGGGCAGTCTCCTTAGCAATCTCATCTGCAAACGCATTACCACGACCAACATCATCCGTCACCTTACGATGCGCACTACACTTAACAATTGCAACTTGAGCGGGCAAAGTCAATGCATCCAAAAGATCGTTCACAAGCTGGCCATGCTGTATTTTCGTGCCATGTGACGTGAAGAAACCACGCTCTCGCCACAACCGTCCAAAGCTATGCGCTACACCGAAAGCATACTGACTATCGGTGTACACATTCACACGTTTCCATTTTGCTAATACACATGCTCTAGTAAGAGCAATCAGTTCTGCAGCTTGGGCAGAATTCTGATTCAATCTCGCAGTCTCAACAACAGTATTCAACGTCACCACAGCATAAGCAGTAGTCACATCACCATTCGGCAATTTAAAACATGACCCATCCACATACAAGGTGCCATCAGGGTCTTCCAATGGGGTGTTTTTAAGGTCCACTCGACCTTTTGTTTCCTCCTCTGTCCGCAAGTAGCAGTCATGTTCTGCTACTTCATCTGACTCTGCACTAATTGGTAACAAAGTTGCCGGATTTAGGACATTACAACGTTTTATCTGAATGTGGCTTGCCAAGAGCGTCAATTCGTACCCAGACAACCTCGCACTCGTCAAGTGCTGAGTTTTCGTTCGATTCAAAAGAGTGTCGACTGCATGCGGAACCATCACCGTAAGCATATTATCCATGACCAATCCTGCTGATTGTCGGATGGAGACCGCAGCTGCCGCAGTTGCTCTCAAACAACTCGGCAATGCTCTAGCTACTGGGTCTAAGGTCGAGGAAAAATATGCACATGGACGTTGCTTACCACCAAAAGGTTGCGTTAAAACACTCAAAGCACAACCTTCCCTCTCGTGAACATATAACGTGAACGGTTTGCTATAATCAGGAGTACCTAACACAGGAGCCGAACACAATGAATCACGTAATTCAGAAAAACTTTTCTGACATTCTTCCGTCCATGGTAAAGGAGTTGAAACATCCTTGCACGTAAGAGCCACCAATGGTTTCGCTAGCAATGAAAAATTAGGAATCCACTGCCTACAGTACGACGTGATACCTAGAAAGGCACGCACATCTCTTTGGGTTTGTGGCACAGCCATTCGCGCAATCGCTGCAATTCTCTCTGGGGTCAATCTCCTTCCCTCCTTTGACAATAAGTGACCTAGGTAGGTTACTTCTCGACAACAATATTGGAGTTTAGAAGGTGACACCTTGTGATTTAATTCACAGAGATGTTGCAGCAACGATACCGTGGCAATTTTGCAAATGTCCTGAGTATCAGCAGCCACCAATAGGTCGTCGACGTATTGGATTAGAGCCGCACCAACCGGCAACCTAAACGCATCCAGTTGACCCTTCAAGGCTTGACTGTAAATCGATGGACTTTCACAGTAGCCCTGAGGAGCGCGTTTGAACCGGAAGCTACGTCCACCAAGAGAGAAACCGAAAAGGTCCCTGCTCTCTTCGGCAATCGGGATGCTGAAAAACGCATTTTTCAAATCAATCACCGAGAACCACGAAGCAGTAGCTGGAATCAGAGTCAGTAGCGCCGTGATGTCAGGCACAACAGGGAATTGAGGAACCACAATTTTATTTACCTCCCGTAAATCGATAACAAAACGATAAACAGGCGGTTTGGTAGGATCAGTACGTTTAAGAATGGGCAGTACAGGGCTGTTGCACACGTTTCCCCGAGTCTCCTCAATAACATCTTTCTCGATCAAATCATAGATGATCGCTAACAAAGCTCGTTCACCATCAAGGGAGATACGGTATTGGGGAATACGTGGCAATCGCACATTCGATTTCAACTGAACAACATAAGGGGAGATATCAAGTAGGCCCACATCGTTTGGACCCGTCGCCCACAAAGACGCAGGAAGAGAATCCAATTCCGGTGGAAGCTTATCGAGGGACAAATACATGGGAGAGACTACTCTCTCTCCGAACGTAAGCTGTACACCCGCAGGAGAACAATACAAAGTTGCATACAAACGTTTAAGCAAATCCAGACCCAAAAGATTTTCGCCACAACCAGTGGTCAAAATCAATGGAGCTTCGAGCTCACGAGGCCCAATTTTAAGGGGCAAAGGGCGCGAAACTGGATTGCTAACGGGGGCGCCAGAGAATCCAACGGATACATTTGTTAAGCCAGACAAAGGTGCGCCAGGGAGTTTCGAATGCATGATAGAACTTTTCGCTGCACCAGTGTCCAACAGAAAAGGCTCAACGACGCCCGATGTAGCAACTGCGACGTAAGGCCCTCTCTGATCAACCGGAACTGATACCACTCCCTCTCCTTGTCTTTGGCTGTCCTAGTAATTACTGTCGTCAGTTCCCTGATCGACGTAATAATCGTCTACATTGTACTGCGCAGATCGTCCTTGCGATGATCCACGTTGATCGAAACAGTTATTAGAATTTGATGAGTTGTCAGAGCGGTCGTTCTGAGCACCACGACCTCTACCACGTGATGCATTCTGCGAACCACCACGGCCTCCTCTAGACGAATTACCACTATTACGGTCATTTAAAGCAGGACAATCAAATTTAATGTGTCCCTCCTGTCTACAATAAGCACATTGATTGTACCCCAAGGAAGATCTTTGGAAAGAGGAATCATTACGCGACTGCGATCGATTCGATTGCGACTGCGATCTATTCTGCTGAGGCGCATTCTGATTAGAACGCGGCGGATATGCTTGTTGCAACAACACTTTAGTTTTCAGCTCTTTCGTCTTTTTATCAGCACGGTCATTTTCCTCCTTTTCCCTATTTTCATAATATTGTGCCGTGGCCAATATCTGAGCTGAGGTAGAAACGGCCCACGCACTTTCTGAATTCTTCAATTTATTGCACAAGTCGGGCAATAAGTTCGATACAAATTTATCCACAAACAACCTTTGTCCACCCTCAGTACCCATATCCTGTCCACTATGATCGACGAATGTTTCCTCAAACCTCGTAAAGAAGTCTGAAACACTCTCATCTTTCTTCTGCTTACAGGCTGACAACTTGTCCCAATTCACCCTCATAGCTGGCATGAGCGTTTTCATTAATGTAATGATTCGCTGGGGAAGAAGTTCAATCAATTGGTCGGGTTTAGTAGCAGCCGCTTGTCCAGCGTCTGCCGCTGTAATGGCAGCCCAATCACCACCTAATTCATTTGCGTGATCTTGGTGACGAATCTTAGCCCATACCGGTTGCGGTACGACGTTACCAAACAACATGTCGATATCGGCAAGATTCATTACCGTAGCATCTACGAGCTGCGACAATTCCTTATAATACCCTGCAGGATTTTTGCGAGGATCGGGCAAAGTTTGTTTCACCTGAAGCACTTCCGATCGTTTCCATGGGAGGTGTATCCACACTCTCTGGAAATGTGCCGCCACTGGAGCATTAGCATTAGTATTATCAGCGGGTACCCAAACCGGCGGAACTTCACGCATAGGATATTGGCCAGACTCGGCTTGTTGGCGTTCAAGATCCTCAACAAACAGTGCGTGGGGAATGGGAGCGGGACGTAAAGACAGTAACTGCTCAATAGCACGTCGGACATTAGTATCGACTATCAATCCAGCTGCGAATTGAAGCCGAAGATTAGACAGGGCGGTCAGCACCTCGTCAGGCGCAACGGCCGCTATCTGATCATGTAAGAGTTTACACATTTCGTCAAACACATATCTCTGAGTCGGTATGTTGAATTGACTAAATGTTTCAAGAACAACTCGGGGTGGATTTCTAAGTGGGTTGTCAATCCAACCCATCGCCATATTATATAGCGCAACACGTTCTCTATTACCAGGAAGCTGACTACGTCTCTGCGGTGCATCGAAACCAGCAGACCCAAAAACAGGCCCGAGCGACTGAAAGAAGTTTGTCGCAATGGGAGAATTACGGTTACGAGTAGAGGGACAAGAATAAGACACAGGACTAACAAGAGAAGGAGTAGAGACATTAGCAACAACAGGGGTTAACAACACAGGAGCAGTAGCGTGAGCAGTAGCGGGAACAGGAGTATGTGGAAGCGGAGGAGCAGTAGGAATAGAAGCAGGCACAGGAGCAGGAATAGTCGGAAGAGCGGGTGCAGGTTGAGGAACTGGTGGAGGAATAACAGGTGGAAGAACAGGTACGGCAGGGACCACAGGAGCTGCGGTACCCTGTACGTACGGAGGTGGCGACTTCATAAGATAGGACATTAAAGGATCCTCAACTGCCTCTTCCTTCTTATCCGACTCCGTAGGCAAAGCAGGATAGCATTTATCTATGGTCATACGCTGTAGTCTCTCAAACACTTCCTTATCCTTATCCTCCTTATCACGCTGAAACTGCTCAGCTTTCTTCACTATGGTAGCAACATTATCTCGCTCACTACGTTTATTCTGTCTGATCTCTTTCTGTCGGGCTTCTTTGCGCCACAACCGAAAGGCATCAAACATGGCCGGCCTAGATTTACGTTCGAACAACTTTAGTTCCAAATTATCTAAGATCGACGCTTCGAAGCTACCGTGAGGTGGCCAACGAAGATCGCCGTCTTTCTTTGTATATTTTATCCAATAATCGTTAAAAGCAATCGGGCCTAGCCCATGTTTGCTATATAAGTCATAAGTAGGAGTTCCAACCGGAGGTATCGGACACGAGTCCTCCAGCAGGGAATCCGCACCACAAGGTCTAAAGCAACTGAACAAAGTACTGCGACCAGGCATCTTGCACACTAGCCGAGTTTCACAAACTTCAAGGGTTACGGGATTTACCAAGTCCCAGCAAGAACAAAACCCTCGGTCTTTGGCGGCTGCAGTCGTCAAACAAATACAACAACAAAGTACGCTAGCAAAGTGTCATCGACAAAAACACTCACACAGCGTATACAACAAAAACACTAGTGTTTACAACAAAGACACTCGCTAAAGTGTCTACAACAAAAACACACGCTAAAGTGTTTACAACCAAGGATTCTGGGAGCGACCCACAAATACTTAACTCAAAGATCAATGGCGTCCTCAGGAAGGCCCGTCTATCGTCTCGCTATACCAAGGTCTACGCCAGGCGCCAAAACAGGTCTACAGTCAGGGCAGCAGTCCGTCGCAGCCGTTAGGAGGCGGGAATCTTCGCGGGAAAAGTCTTCGGGCCACTTATTTCGACAACAGGATCGATGAAGCGGGGTGCACCTTCCCTCGGAGATTTCACACGAAGTTCCTCACGATCGTCGGGCTTGGACCGGTACCACTGATGCAGCCCCACGTTGGGCGCCAACTGAAGGACTGGGTTCTTTTGGACCCAGCGGTGCCAGGGCACAACACCTGAAACCTTCGTGGGTAACCTGCTCCGGCGTACAAGTCACAGAGACACGGGACACTTCCTTCGGCGTCAAAGAGTCAAGGTTTATTTACTGCAGGGAACACAGAAGTCACGACAAGTACAACACGTGCAACTTGGGGAGACTGCTTCAAATTGGTTTTGTGGATCGCTCCTTTTATACAGTTTTTACCCATAGGCTAACATTGAACACAATAGTTTACAACCCAGTTCCCACATCTAGCTCCCAGAGGGGTCGCTTTGGTCACTTTGAAACACATAAGGTCCGGAACATAAGTGCGGAAACATTTGGCGGTTCCCAACTGTAAAAACCCATCTTCCCACCATTAGCAAATTCCAATCAGCAGTAAAGTAGATCGAAATAGGAACGAAGACAGGTGCAGAGGAAGACGGAGACAGTGGGGAGATCGGAAAGGGTGTAAAAGGGGAGGTGTCGGGAAGCACGAGATACAGGCATCAAAGGGACGTGCCTAATGAGATGCACGGCTGAGACAATAAGTCCGTGCGGCAAGATGAGCCTCGAGCGGCGCCACCTGCCTTACAGTAGCAACCCCCTCGTCATAAAGACACTTTCAAAGAACATGTGTCTTCCGCAAATATCTTGGGAGTCCCAGGGTCGCGAAGCGGACAGCGTCCGTTCGCTGGCTACTTGAGGGCAAGAGACAAAATGGATGCCGTATCTAAGATGGAACCCGTGGGTACAGATGAGAAACCCACATAACAAACGAACGGTTTAAGTTAGCACAGCGAAACTGCGCACACTTACTAAACTCGTCATTTGCGGTTCATAGATACCAGACTCGACCATATTCGTGCGAGTCGAAAACACCACTTACAATTGTCACGGAACCTCAGTAAGAGCTTATGGGAGTGAATGAATGACTACGCATTTATATAGCGCATAGCTACCCGTGAGCATCCCAGCGCTTCAGATAAACCCAGTCAATCCTCATCGGTTTATGAAAACAAATAGTGCTTGGCAAAGTATGATATACCGGAAGGCCTACTGGCTATTCTAAAGGAACTACATAGAGGGAATTGGGCCCAAGTAATTAAGGACACAAAAGGGTCATTGACACAGGAAATAGCCATAGGAAATGGGCTAAGATAGGGTTGCGTCCTTGCCCCCCACCTCTTTCCAATTTTCCTAGCTGATCTACCAGCAGCACTGGAAGTTGAAAGAAGCGCAAGCCCCAGAATGAGCGGTAGGAAAGTAGCAAGTCTCTTATATGCTGATGACCTAGCGATAATTGATGAAACGGAACTGGGGCTCCAAAGGAATTGAAATGCCTTTGGAGATTACTGCGAGGCAAAACTTTTAGTTGCAAATATGGACAAAACAAAGATTTTATGTTTTGGCAAGAGAGACAAAAATTTTAACTGGTATTTAGGTCAAACGAAATTAGAAATCGTAAAAGAATATAAATACCTGGGCCTATGGTTTGACAGCTCCTTAAAATGGTGTATTCACCTAGAAGCCCAGGGCTGAAAAAATGTAATAAGGATTATGGAGACATGTTGCATAAACCAATGATAAAAGCTTATGAAGCTATGATCCCGCCCCAAGTATTGTATGGAACAGAAGTCCTCCACTTAAGCGGTAAAAGAGGGTGGGATCGGGAGGAAGGCAAGGCCCTAAAAATGCTACTATCCCTACCAAGCTTCGCAATGATACAGGCAATTAGAATGGAGTTAGGAACAATAGCATAGAGTAGCCAGGTCCAAATGTCCCTGGTAAGATTTTGGAAACGTCAAAACCCAGGGGGCGCGCAGAAAGTCTCGCATTGGTGTATTGAGGAAATCCGGCACAGTAACCTAAAATGGACGAAGGAAGCGAGAAGGAAAATTCAGGCTATAACAGGGAGCTTAAATGTGAGCACAAAACAGCACCCCCTGGATGTAGATTTTACAAAGAGTTCGCTCAGGTACCAAGGCATGGAGCAGTCAAGGAATCAAGACCTAGAATACCTGATTAAGTAAAATCTGTCCAATTCATGATAAAATCATGGGAAAATGCAGCATGGTATCCATATATAGAAACTCTGCCAAACCATGGGCTTAGATACGAAATCTTGAAGATACGAATTGGTACTAACCCATGGCAAATGGAGAGGAAAATAAAAGCAGAAATGTTATATCCAGATGGAACATGCAAATGTGGCCTTTGGACTAAGTCTGAATCCCTGCACATATTGTTAGATTGCTTTGTGGTTTTAGACTTGAGAAAACTGTTTTTACGGCCAGTGTTCTTAAAATACGGAATAAGGTCACGAGCCCAAGCCATTGTGTTACTGACAGAAATGACAAACCGGTGACATCGCTATTGCACTAGGAAACTATATGAAAGGTATAAACTGTTTTGTAAGGGAAAAGTTAAGCAAGGGCAGCACGTTTACTCACCCTCAAAATCTCCCTACTCCGTGCATATAAACACTTAAAACCAATGAATAGCTATCGATCCAATGGTTTTGAACTACTGCTGCTATTGAAGAATGATTGGAACAGGGCCGGCTCTAGGCATGTGCAAGCTGTGCACCTGCACAGGGCCACCAAACCCCAGGGGCCACCACGCCAATATATATCCTTAATATATTAATCCTCTGAGGATGGATACATATTTGCGTGGTGGCCCCTGGCAGGGATTTGGCGGCCTCCGGCTCTGTTCCACTACTAAACACCCTGACCCCCTCCCCTCTTTACTAGCCTGCACGCTCCGCCCCGCCCGGACCACCTCTTCCGGGCCCCCTACCTACGCTCCTTGCCCAGGGCCACCATGAGCCTAGAGCCGGCCCTGATTGGAATAATGTACCCTTTTTAATTAAGGCTCAATGATATCACTGTTTAATTAGCTTTTTATGTCATTTTAAAATTTCTTAATTGTGTGTATAAAATTGAAAGCGTAGCGGCGGCTAGGGGAGAAGCTGGGTACTGATTCCTTACATATGTACTAAGTTACGGTGGTTTTAATACATTGTGTGGTTTTATCTGTTTATGAGATTTTTGTGTGTATGATTTTATGTATTTATGAGATCTTCGGAGTTTAAAGACTATGGTCTAAATAAACAGAGTTCTCTCTCTCTCAGTGCTGCAGCTCTATTAGTAGCATTTAATTTACAGGCCCTGGGCACATATAAAGTATTTTAATGGTGGCTTTTGAATAAATTAGGTTTTTAAATTGTGGCTAAACCAATGTTACTATAATTTACATGTTGCAAGCACTGTAGCACTGGATAGTAGTGAAGAAAAGCTCCAAGTCCTAAATCCGACAAAAGTAGGTCAGAAAAATAGGAGGCGGAAGGCAAAAAGTTTAGGGTGACCCTGCAGAAAGAGCAATTTCCAACAGATGTTATTCTATCATGGCACCAATATAGTCTCCACTAATCAATGTTTGTACAGAGACCAAGGTAAGTGTCAACAATGACATTGAAAAGAATACCCTGGATCAAAAAGTATGTCTAACTCATTGCAATATATATACAGAAACCCATCATAAAACATCGCAAACATAAGGAGCTGTCTCTGAAGTAGATTGTATGTAATACTACAAGGGACCACCCCCCTATTACGTCTACATGATGCATTCTTTTGTGATCACATTGTATTGAAAACCATTGAATGGGTCAATGTGTTTATTGTCAGTACTTATGAGTGCCTCAAAGGTGGGTATCATAAGTATTAACATCAAAGGGGAAACTAAGGGTAGCTGCTACAGCTTCATTCTTCGAGTAAGTGTGCAGTTCTCGATCTGTATTCGGTCCATGGCTAGTACACTAAAGGATATATATCCATTTGGTTTCACGTTTTTTGAAAGCTGAAATTCTATAATTTCCTCTTCCATAGCAAACAACATGAATGACACTTCACAGTTTTTTTTGTTGGAATCCTGATTATAATGCAGAGACCAAAAGTGAGTGGCTAAAGGATAAGCATCAATCAGGCAGCATAAAGTCATTCTGGAGGCCTAGCATTTCAGCAGGGTGAAGATGAAGAGATCAAGGGGCAGAAGCTATGGAGACACCGACAGAGGAGTGAGATGGAGAATGAAAATAAAAAAAAGAGGGAGTTGATGATAGCATGGATGACATTTTTCACCATTACAGTCTGAATCACAGACCATACCACAAGCAATAAGGCTGCAATCAGCTTCACCATTGCCTGGAAAAATCAGCAGTGCCTTCATCCCTCTCAATATGTTCATCATGAGAAAATATTTCATTTTGCATCAGCTAATCTTTTTGATGTATGTTATCTTGAGTTCTCACCTTGCGGTAGAGCTGAAGAAGAGGTCTGATGAGATTTTGCAGGATCTTGGTTCTTAGCTTCCTCCCAAACATAAGAGTGGCTGGTGAAACACGGGTGGTGTTATGAGATGTGTCTCTGTAGTCCGTCAATGTCTGACATAAAACCTTGGGTTGCAATGAATGAGAAACTTTTGCCACTTTTTATGCCTTCTTGAAACTACAATAAACCTCTCAAAAGTGCCACTGGTTTGCAGTCCGAATGGTGTGATTTTTCTGTACTTTAAACCTAAATAGTTAGACTTGACTATTGAAGGGGTGCTAAACATGTCAAATACTTTGTTCAGCGCTGGAATAATGACATCAGCTGCAATGGCGGAAAAAGCCATTACAGAGAGCACTTATCCATCACCACCAAAAGATTTTGCCCCATGGTTATGGATCTAACGAAATCATAGCAACCTCCTTCCACAAAGATGAAGGCACAGAAAAACTTCTGTAGCAGTTCTGGAGATTGATACTTCCAAAGGGCCTGGCAAACATAGCATTTTCACTTGGTCTTTTTTTTAAGTCAAGTGATTGGAACCAGACTTTTGTTGTATGAGATGTTTGATGGCAAACGTTTGGTAGCAAATATGCCTGGTGGTCTTTCATGCTCCAGGATGACCTCATGACTCTTTATATATTGGGGGTAACTATAAAGGTGTGCCTCAGAATTAGTTTAGTGAGTTTCTTGTTATTTATGGACATATCTAAAAACCTTGACCTCTGATGATTTAACTTTGATTGTAAAGTTTGTGGGTCTGTTCCAGATCTCTACATCTGTGTGTTTCTATAAGGATTGAGACTTCTTGTAATGATGCATCATCTCTGTGTGCTTGTTTGGTTACCTTCTTTATAATTGAATATCGATATACCTGCTTAACGACATATCGCTGTATTCTTCTGCAGAAAATGGTGTAGTATCACACAAGTCAAACGGAAATCCGAACACAAAAGCAGTAGACTTTTTGTTCTTACCCAGACTGTGGACAATTTTAAACTATTAAACTTGTAGATGGAGTCCCCTATCCTCCGAGGCATCGTCATTTTTTGGCTCTAAATATGGAAATTAGGCTTGATGATCAGTGACGAGGGTAAAATGCTTACCGTAAACAAATAGATGGGGGAACTACATGACTTGCATCATTCAGTGGATTTTCTCATTTATTATGTCCTGAATGCATGGTGCCATGTGTATCTCTCATTGAATTTAAAGATTCTGGTGGTGCCTGTTGAAGCAGATGCAGATTTTGCTCCCTGCATTTTGTTTAGGGATAGGCATAATTGGGGACACCCAAAGTTCCTCGGTGTCCTGCTTTCACAGGCTTTCAAGTTCTTGTTCAACTTGTTTTTGGAACCTGCATGGTATTCATAGGAAGTACTAAGCTACGTATAGCAGTAATTCATCTATGTGTAGATGCAAATATCCATCTATGAGTTTTCCAGTACCCTGAAAGTCCTCAGGGAACATTCAGCCGACATCTATGTCTGACACCTTGACAACCAATTAGCTTATGACCCACAGCTGGGGAGACTCCGCTACCAGGTGCCCGATATGTCACTAGGTCGTCTCACACAGGCTCACTGCCCCAATCGCTGCTTTCACGTCGAGCTGCCCAGATCCTATGGGCGACTGCCCTGACTGGGCCTCCAAGGCCCTCTAGCCATACCCGTCCTCATGTTCCATGGTGCAGGGTGGTCCGCAGTCCCTTAAGCAGTTTTCGTTGTTTTGCTGCTCCTCCACTGCTATTCCTGCAGCCATGAAATAACCCATCAACCTCCTGGGACCACCTCACAAGATCGCCACCTCAGGAAATTTCAGGAGCGAGGGTTACAAGCCAAATGTGGTGCCCATGGTCATGGAACTCGATCAAGGAGCGGCCATCGCAGGCCATGCCGAAGCTCCACCTCCACTACCATAGTACTGCTTTATTGACACCCTCTCTTAATGTGGTATTCTATCTGGTATAAGTGGGGGAGGCTATGATTATGGGAGCCATTACCTACAAGGGGTCAAATGTCATTTCAGAAAATGGCCAAAAGTATTTCCACCTACCTGATGTACATATTTGTAATTTAATGTGTAGTATCCAGTAGTATGTGTAATACATTTATTTTTCCTTTTTCAATGAGTTATTGAGTATTATAATTGCATGCCAGTGAATGAAGATTACTAGCCCACATCCCTCCCTGAGTAGGCCTTGGATTGCTCTGCTTTGCTGCCCTGTTAAACCCAATAGCTGCAATGGGGCACTTGGTTCCCAGTAAGGAAATACACGTGGACCTATTACTTGCACAGAACTCACATCCTGCACAACTGATAATAACGCAATCCCTAGATAGATAGATAGACAGCCTCCTTGCTCAAATGTATTCATCCCTTTTAATACTGGTACATTGTGGACATCGCCCTACAAACCCCTGCTCATCTGTATTCTTCATTGTTGGTTTATTTTAGAAAACCTTCAGTATCCACAAGAAGAAACTGAGTGAGGAAATGGAAGAACTGCAGTTGTGGACAGCTGAGGAAAGCAGTACAGCATCTGCGCTGGAGGTGAGAGGAATTTCAGATCTTGTATATGCGGAGGGTATTGGGCAGATCGGAGAGAGCTATGGAGGTTTTAAAAAGTACAGTTAAAATGAATGTGACTGGTGCCGTGATATTTGCAGACAATCAGAGTAGAGAGGTGAGAGACTTTGGCTTTCCCTGAGAATCAAATATAGCATAGTTAGAGATTAGACACATTAGATACTTCTGAGAATCATAAGAAGCAACAATGGTTGCAAGACAATACTTGATCAGTTGAGAGTTACACAAAGAGAAGAGTAGGCCACACTTATGAGGCATCCTTCGGTGTTATAAAATGAAGAGATGAGATAAGAATTTGAACTGAGTAAAACAAGTAATCCCGTAAGTGGCACACTAAAGAGAGATGGACAGCAGACACAAGTGTGATTCAGTGAAATTTAGAAAGAGGTACGTCATAGCCGAGAAACATGAATTTCCTGAGAGTTACAAGAAGCAGAGATCAAATTCAGAAAAATGGGTCTGCTAGGAGTGTCACCGGAAGCAAATCTGGAGGTCATAGACATAGGAGATGCCCTATGAGCCTTATGAAGCAGAGTGACCTTCCCTACCCATCGAGAGGGGCCCACACTCGATCCGCTCTTTACTAATTTAGAGGGAATCAACATATGTTGCCCTATCCAGCTGATCTGGACTGACCACCTGCTGGTGCAAGTGACTATTCCTATGTCTGCACCCCTTCTTTATTTCCCAGAACAAAAAAACCCTCACACGACGGGTAAAATGAAAGTATATCATAGAGCGGTATGCAGAGCTCGTGCAGCCTATTATGCTCAGGAGTTTCTGAATAGCCCTAATCCCTCGAAATTGATATTTAGGTATTAAAGGACCTTATGGCCAAGAGGGTCACTGCTGCAGAAATATGCTCGGACCCCCATTGCGAAAGTTTGGCATCTTTCTTTATTGAAAAAGTGCAAGCGATTTATCGCACTTTCCCGACCGATTTGCTGAATCCAGAACCAGTCAGCTGCTCTATGGATGGTGGTGTGGGCTTGGACACTCTACCCCCCCTGTCTATGGAGGCATTTGATTCTCTGAGCCAGAAAATTAAGTCGGGTTCCCCCGCGGATCCACTTAAACATGTTCAGCTTAGGAACATGCTGCCGATATGTCGCACCCCAGTGCTAGCTCTGATCAACCTGTCGTTGGCCTCAGGGATTGTGCCCACTAGGTAGAAACAGGCCGTAGTTACATCCATTTTAAAGAAAGCTACCCTGGATCCTCTAAAACCTGAGAACTACTGCCCCATTTCGCTGCTACTTTGGGCTACTAAAGTTGCCGAGGCTCATGTGAACGGCATCCTGGCAGACCATCTTGCCAGAGCTAACATCTTGGATCCCACCCAAAATGGGTTTCGGGCGGGCCACAGCACGGAGACTGCTCTACTTTCTATGGTTGAACATCTGCGCTCCGTGCTGGACACTGGTCGGACTGCGGCACTCCTGTTATTAGATCTGAGTGCCACGTTCGACACTGTTTCGCACGGGATCCTTCTGCAGCGACTTGAGGAAGTGGGAGTTAGGGGGTCAGCTCTGTGCTGGTTTAGGTCCTTTCTCACGGACAGATCATTCCAGGTTGCTATTCCACCCGGTAAATCTAAATCTTACCCGCTGACATTAGGGGTCCCACAGGGATCATCTCTGAGTCCCACTTTATTCAACCTGTACGTTAGACCGCTGGCTGCGGTCGTCAAGCGCTGGGGCCTGACAATGGTCTCGTATGCGGATGACACGCAGCTGGCGGTCACGCTGAGTGGAGACTCTGATGTGGAGGCCCTTAGGTTTCGCGATGGTGTACGAGCCGTGGCTAATTGGATGAATTCGAACTGTCTCCAACTGAATACTAAGAAGACTGAGGTCATGGTGGTGGGAAAGCAGGTGGGGCTGTGGAATGACAATTGGTGGCCCCCGGAACTGGGACTAACCCCTTCTCCTGTAATGGAGATAAAAAACCTTGGGGTCTGGCTTTACCCGGCTCTCAGTTTTACTTGCCATACCAAGAGAGTGGCAGCCTCTTGCTATGGCATTATCAGAGGACTTAGGCCAATACTTACATTTTTTGATGCTCCCACCAGACAGCTGGTGGTTCAGGCTTCAGTGCTATCCAGGCTGGATTATGCCAGTTCGCTTTTGGCCGGGATCAATCAGGCTGAACTCACTCGACTGCAGCAAGTGCAAAATGCTGCAGCCAGAGTGGTGGTAGGTCTGCCCAGGCGGTGCTCGGTTTCTAAAACACTGCACTCGCTTCACTGGCTCCGAGTGAGTCAGGGGATTAAATTCAAGGTGCTCTGCCTGGCTTTTAAAATCCTCAAAGGTATGGCTCCACAAATTCTGGCGAACCTCTTAACCCCATATGTCCCTTCGCGATCCTTGGGCCAGAACTTGTCAGTGGTCCCACGCTTCAGGTTAAGTAGAATTGGTGGCCGCTCCTTTCGAGTGGTGGCCGCGAAGTTGTGGAACTCCCTTCCTGCTGAGATACGGGCAATAGATGATCTACTTCATTTTAGGCGGGCCATTAAAACTTTTCTGTTTGCTTAATTCCGGATTGCGTTTTTTCTACTCTTGATGTTGTGTTGTGTTGTGTTTACCTTCTCAGAGCGCCAGGACGCCCCTTTGCTGGGGCAGTTGTGCGCGGTACAAAAACAAATAACATAACATAACATAACAGTTGGGGTACAGAGACTTGAAGGATGACAGGAGAGACTCCGGAATCTGTGCTGAGGGTTACAGAAATAGAAGCACCTCTTGCCCAGTCACCCCAATATCTGAAGGTCATAGAAATATACAAAGTAGAACAGAAGCTAAAGAGGCAGGAATCAGAGGAATTGATTTGAGTTTGCAAAGTAACATTCTTGATTTAGTGGGCAAATATTTTTGTATCTTCCTCCCATGTGAAGCTATTTCATGAGCTGCGGCTTCCATTACATTGTCACATTAGGTCCAGGCCCATAAAGGGTCAGACCACTTCTATCTTTTGAGGCCCCTATCATAATACATAATGACTTTCAGGCTAAAAGTTAACAATTATCATATTGTTTGCCCCCATTTGAGCTTGAATCCCTGGTTTATACCCCTCCAGCTCTTCCCTTGGATCACTGGCACAATATTGAACACAGCAATGTCGAGATACAGTAATATGGTGTCAAAAATATCGATTACAAAAATATTGTTTCCCAATGCTTATAATAGTAAGTAAGAAACTATCGGAAAAAAAATATTGTTTTCACACTAATACCATGAAAAAAATACAATATTGTATATTATTTGTATATACATATATTGTTTTATTTTTTTCATGATATTAAAAACATGAACAACGTACATTATATACATATTTATGTATGTATGTGTGTATATATATATATATATATATATATATATACATACATATATATATATATATATATATATATATATATATATATATATAACGTTGTATGTTTTTCATGATATTAGTGTGATATTTATATGAAATACAAGAACTCATAGAATCCTTGCAAGGCCCATGAGGGGTGGAGCACCAAGCCAGATGAGATCACCGGCTTCTCAACATCAAAAAATCACCAATTGCTTCTCATTCAGGAATATGTGTGGTATCAACAAAAAGCTTTACTCCATAGCAAGATACGTTTCGCCCATCACTTGCATTGATCACATGATTTACACATCCAATCTCTGAGTCTTAAAACAAATTGTACTAAAGTGTAAAAACATTCTAAGGCATTCTTACACCGTGCATATGGAAAATACAGACAAATATACAAAATTGTTTAATGATAACTCAACGTTTCACATGTTGAATATTTACTTTACAGCCCATATCTAATACAGTATAAACCCAAATTTGTCATGGTATATCTATTGTATGCTCATCTGCCCAGCTGGCATTACACTCCCCTAAACGCCCCTCCCGCATTGCGATAAGTGTAAAGATGAGGCGGAGTCAGGAACTGCAGTTTGGATGTTTATTCAGGAGAAGAGAGCCGTCCAGCATGAAGGAGAGACTGCCAAACAGGGAACACTGGAGGAGAATGCACAGTACATGAAGAACCCACTGGTGACATCATGGAGTTCCAACAAGTATTGCATAATACAGATCACCACACACCTCCCCTCTTTCTAAAAAAAACCAAGATGGAACTACAATGAATAGTGAATCATACATAGTCACGAAATCTGTTGGGTCTAACAATCAACCTTGAGCTTTTCCTTAAACCATTGTCAACTTGGACATTGGGGGTAGGAACAGTTGCACGAGAATCACGAGAGGGATCTCTGGCAACGCGAGAAGTGCTCCACCAATTACCATTTGACAATTTGACAGCATTTTTGCGAACTTCCACAACTTGTTGGGAATCAAGAAACTTGGAAAGACCTTTTTTAACACTGACAGGATTCTTAATCCTGACCCAATCACCAGCATGAATACTGTGAAAAGACCTCTTACCATGTTCCACGTCACAAGGCAGAGAACTGGAAGATTTTTTGTTGGAACAATCCCATGCCACTTCCAAATCACAACCTTTGTGGAGACTTTTGACCATCCAAAAGGGAAAAGCTTGAGAAGAGGCTTTCCTTCCTCTCATCAATTCAAAAGGGGAAAAGCCTGTAGCAACATGTGGAGAAATTCTATAAGACCATACGAGATCTTTTACAGCCTGGAAAATACAGCTATTGGATCTGAAGGCGGCCTGCACACATTCAACAATAACTCTATTGAACCTCTCGGTTTTGCCATTGCTCTGAGGGTGATACAAAGGAGTTCTGATATGTTTAATACAACAATTATTCAAGAAAACACTCATTTCCTTGGAGATAAACTGAACCCCATTGTCGGTGAGAATTTCTTCTGGACAACCCTCCCTCAGAAAAATTTTGGTCAGGCAATCAATAACGCTCTTTGAATTGGGAACATTGATAGGTTCAACCTCGACCCACCTAGAGAGGTGATCGACGAGGACCAAGAAATACTTGGAAGTGTTGGGAAGAACATGGAATGGACCCAGAAAGTCCAGGCCAATTTTTTGCCAAGCCCTGCTGGGTGGGGGAACAACAGAATCACAAACACCTTCCAAAATAAGGACTTTATCGCTGGTGTTACAGCGTGTGCAAAGTTTGACAGCATCCACAATTTGATGGTCCATTCTTGGCCACCAGAAATTCGATCTGACATTTCTTTTAGTAATGGTGGCACCCAGATGTCCAGAATGAGCATCAGCAATTATTTTTTCCCGGTAAACAGAGGGAGGAATACATTTATTGCCCCTAACAATTTTGCCACTTTCCAAGGAAAGTTCGGAATTGATTTTCCAATAAATCTGAAGTTCAGGAGAAAGAGATTTTTCCTTGGGCCAACCTTTCTGTATGAAAGAGACAACATCCCTAAGTACAGCATCATTCTCAACAGCATTAACCCAATCATTCTCAGCGAAAGAGATGGAAATTTGTGAAATGTTGGCCACAAAACACTCTTCAATTTCTGTTTCCCACTCATTTTCGTTAGGTTCTTGCATGGGTAACCTGGAAAGACAGTCAGCACGTTTGTTCTTGCCCCCAGGAATGTAGATAACTTTGAAGTTGTATTCTAACAGTTTAGTGGAGAGTCTAGCCAACCGTGCGGTTGTGCGCTGACGTTTCGGCCAGAAAGAATGTCGACAAGAGGTCGATGGTCGGTTTGAAGAACAAATGGTCTGCCCCATAAGTAAGATTTAAACTTTTCAACACTCCAAGCACAGGCCAGCAGTTCCTTTTCAATAACAGAATATTTTCGCTCGACAGGGCGGAGAGTCCTGGAGGCAAACCCCACAGTAAATTCTTTACCATAGGCCAATTGTGAGAGAACAGCTCCAAGGCCATATTCACAGGCGTCAACAGTGACAAAAGTTTCTCTGTTCCCATTGAAAGGTTGAAGAGCAGGAGCTTTAGTGATGTGTTCTTTAATAAGTTGGAAACCTTTTTCACACTCATCAGACCAGCTGAAGGTGGCACCTTTTTTAAGTAAAAGTCTAAAACATTCAGTGGTCTTGGCGTAGTCTCTCATGAATTTGGAGTAGAACTCACAGAGGCCGAGAAAAGACAGAAGCTGTTCTTTGTTAGAAGGAGCAGGAGCCTCAGTGATACTCTTGACTAGACCTGGCCTGGGCTTAATACCACACTCAGAGATGGTATGACCAAGGTATTCTACCTCTCTGGTTTTGAATACGCATTTACTCTTTTGTAGAGTTACACCTGTTCTTTCCAAGATGTTGAAAACTTGGTCAATGACCAAGTTGTGTTCGTGCTCAGTTTGAGTGAAGATAAGAATGTCATCCTGGAAAACGACAACATTAGAGAGTTCCTCAAACATTTCAGACATAATACGCTGGAAAACAGCGGCGGCAGACGCCAACCCAAAGGGAAGACGAGGAAACTGAAAAACTCCATCAGGAGTTACAAAAGCAGTGAGATGTCGAGAGAGCGGATGTAACTCAATCTGGTGGTATGCCGCCTTTAAATCAAGTTTGGAAAACCAAGTAGATGAGCCCACTTTAGCTATCAAATCCTCAATGCGAGGGAGGGGAAAACCATCGACCCAGATAGCTTCATTGAGACTGCGTAAATCCACACACATCCTAAGATCACCAGACCTTTTTCTGGCAAGGACAATAGGAGAAAGCCATAGTGTGGATTCTACTTTTTCAATGATTTCTTGCTCGCATAATGATTTAAGGTGTTTGGACAAATCTTCTCTAATACTGAGTGGAACGTTCCTAAGCTTGTGTTTAACTGGGGAAACACCATCTTTGACCTTGATAAAGTGTTGGTAGTTGGTGATCTTCCCCAAGCGATCTTCAAAGATTTTTCCATATTTGTGCTCCCAGAATTCACTATTGAAAATGTTGCAGACAGGGGAAGATGCAGGAGAAGAAAGATTGCACCCTTCAATGAATACAGGGTTGGGTAAACCAGGTTTAATGGTGACACCAAATTCTGCCTGATGTATAAGCCCTAGAACATTGATACCACGTTTGGCAACATAGACCTTCCCCTTAATGGATTTGCCAAAGATGGAGATTTCAGCCAAGAAATAACCTAAAAGGTTAATTCTGCTTCCTTCAAAGGCCACAGAAAGAACATCAGGAGGAAGTAGACATTTATCTTGCCAAAAATGAGAATATTTCTCATAGGAAACAATGGTGATGCGAGCACCAGTGTCCACCAGTAGTAAGATATGGTGATTGTCAATAGTGGCATCGACTTCAGGATCAGGGACAAGAAAAGTACGGCTGATGGTGTCATTGTCTTTCACTACAACAACATATTCCTGATTGGTCACATCGCATTCAGAATGTTCAGTTGAAAGCTCAAGGGGATTTGAGTCTTGAAAGGAATCATTTTCACACATGACGCTGCGCACATTACCTCTTCTACCTCTCATACAGACCCTTGAAAAATGACCATTTTTCCCACATTGAGTGCATTGTTGATTGGCAGCAGGACAATTTTTAAAATTGGAAGCATGGTAAGAGGAGCCACATCTATAACAGAAAGTACTTTGGCTGAATTGTCTATTAGGCATGAAAGGTCTTCTAAAACTGGTGTTTCGCATTCTTTTGAAATAGCCACGAGAGTCACGAGGAATGGAAATAGGAGACTTGGTGGTAAAAGGCACCTTAGTGGAAACAGCACCAGAGATGGAAGTATTGGAAAGAGAAACCTCTAATTGTTTGGAATCTTCTAAAGATGTTTCGATGCTTTTGGCTATATCAATAGCCTTGTCAAGAGAAGGATCTTTGCAGGATAAAAGTTTCCCTTGGATTTGTTTGCAGGAGCAGCGAGCAACAAGCTGGTCTCTGATAAGTTGAGAGGTGAAATTGTCAAATTCGCATTTAGACGCAAGTATTTTTAAGGCAGTAACAAAAGTATCAATGCTTTCTTCGGGTTTTTGAGCTCTAGTAAAAAATTTATAACGGCGTACAACCATATTTTTAGTTTTAACAAAATACTTGTCTAATTTAGCTATAGCTATTTCAAATTCATCGGGAGTTTCGCCAGTAGGTGGAACATAGACCGGTAGATGGTCAAAAACGTTTTGCCCCTCTACACCAAGATGATAATACATTAGACTTTTTTTTCTTTCCGCACGGTATCTAAGACCATCAATTGCCCCTAAGTAGGCCATAAAGGATCTCAACCAAAGTTTCCATTCGAGAGGAGGATCTCCAGGAGTCTGAAGAAAAGGAGCAGGAGGAGATACATTTTGCATTGTGAGATCTTCTATTTTTCCTTTGGGTTGAAAAATTTAAATACAAGAAAAAAAAAAAAATGACAGAAAAAGGAGAAAAGAGAAGACGAAAAAATAAAAATGTTGTTAATATAGCAGTTTAGATATGTAGGTCTTTTGTTAGGAGTAAAATGCGCCCAGATCAGCGTGTGGGAAAAAAAAAAGGTGTGCAGCAGCTGTGCACGTCAGCGTGTGGAGAAATTGCGTGTAGTAGCTGTGCACGTCAGCGTGTAGAGAAGAATGCGTGCAGCAGCTGTGCACGTCAGTGTGTAGATACTGAATACTCCGGCGTGTTGATGTAGAAAATCAGGCTGTGATATAGGCTGTGCGCATCAGCGCGAGAATGTGGATTTGCTTCTTTGTAGAATTATTTAGCTGAGTGCTTGAGTCATGCACGTCAGCGTAGTGAAATGTTTAAAGCTGTGCGCATCAGCGTAGAGGAGTATTTAAAGCTGTGCGCATCTGCGTGGAGAAAGTATTTAAGGCTGTGCGCATCGGCGTGGAGAAATATTTAAAGCTGTGCGCTGAGGATTGAAATAGATGAAGAAACAGCTGACGAGGCCAAGATAATGAGGACAGGAATGAAATAGACGCGAAGCCTTTATGACGTAAAGGCTTTGAAAGCCAAGAAGAACGTCAAGATAACGTGGTGACTGGCACAAACAAAAAGCGTCTTGCTGGTTGCTGCGGAAACCAATTGCGTGCTGGCGCTGGGCGTCTTGCCGGTTGCTAAGGAGACCAAAGGCGTGCTGGCGCTGAATGGAGGAGTTCCACTACGTCATCATTCTGTAGCGGAGCTCGAAGGTGGCGGAACAAGCAGCGAAGGAAAACGCAGCGTTGGTGAGGAGTAGCGAAGACACAGACAGCACTTGGCAGGACTTGACACTTGACGGTGAAGGCACAGGCGAAGCAGGTAAGACGTAGCGCTAGTAGAAAGGAGAGTTGGTAGCGCGAGGCAGAATAAAATAGTTAACAGTGCGCTAGGAAGTGTGCTGTGAAAGCTTGATTGATGCGCAGAACGAGGCTAATAGTAGAAAAGAGTCTGATGGCTGCGACGGCTCTCTAAAATGAAGCGTGAGGATAATATTGAAAAAAAGTACTCACAAGGAAGTAGATCGTAGGTATGGAAAATGTTCAGGAATTCAAACCGTTTTGCTTGGAATTAGTCTGTGAGTAGATCCAGCAGCTGAGGAACAGCTGACCATCCTCAGTCGCCAATGTAAAGATGAGGCGGAGTCAGGAACTGCAGTTTGGATGTTTATTCAGGAGAAGAGAGCCATCCAGCATGAAGGAGAGACAGGGCAGCTGCAACTGCCAAACAGGGAACACTGGAGGAGAATGCACAGTACATGAAGAACCCACTGGTGACATCATGGAGTTCCAACAAGTATTGCATAATACAGATCACCACAATAAGCTAATGACTCGAGAAAATAGCACTGTGTCTGGATAATAATCACATACTCGAATCATGAAGGCGCAATGGTTACTACTAGTCAAATCCCACCCCATGCAAGAATAGAAAGGAACGATATGTTTCCTTTCCCGTCCCAGTGTATTATGATTGCCGAATGCCGCGGCAGATTGTGTCAATGTTCCATATCAAACAGCACGCCAAGTGGCGATGACACAATGTATATGAATGCAAGATGCGCAGGGTGGAGAAAGAAGGGCGGGGAGGGTGGAGGGCCAACCCGCTAGCAGGTGTCTTGCAAGTCCGAATCTGTACTCCACGGTGCTGGTATGATACTATGTGATAAAGCCCCCATAAAAGGCAATTGCCTAATGTGAGCATGGAAAAAAACTATCCTGGATAAAAATCTTTTGAAATCAAAAAGAAAATCAACCCTTGGTAGTGGGAGAGAAAATCTATTCCTAATGGGTAATACATGGATGTACTGTGTACTATGGCCTGTCAGGGGGAGCAAGATGGCACCTGAGTTACACGCCGCTCTGCTCACCTCTTCGCTCTTGCCGTGTTAGTTTGGAATTCGGCTATTCTGACTGCAGCATGCGTCGAGGATTTGACACTCTGAAGCCATTCTTGCGGTGAAGATGCCACCTACAGCTCAGCTGCTGGAAATATTGCCATGGGAGCTGTGAGGGTAATGTTTTGACCCGCCTAGTGCTGGAGGAGATATCACAGCTTTCACAGTATCTTGCCCGACTCAGTTTTGGATTACCGTGGACCCGGAAGACTCGAAGAGTGACTCTCCCCGAGATCATGACGGGCCGGGGTGAAGACCAGGAAAACTCGTCTTGTGGCCAGTGGTAGAAGTGGGCGGGATCGGAAGGGCACGGCGTGCCCCTTCTTGTAAAAATTATTCCAGTCCGTTCCCCTACTTCTTACTTTCAAAAAAGCATCCCGGGATGGCAAGAATAGTCCGATATCTTTTTCATTCAGCTTCCAGGGGTTTCTCGCATTTCTCTGTTCAGCTCCAGAGGCCACAGCTGCCCCTCCCTGAGCTCTCACAGACTGAGGGCAGGCCCATTGCCATTCCGATTGAGGCAGATTATCTCCTTTGGAATGACAATGCGCCCGCGCCCACCCTCTGCCTTTAGCATATATGTGTCAGTGAGATCAGAGTTAGTGATTACAGAGGAGCTTTCCCCAAACAGAGTACTGTGGGGAATTCGCCCCCTAGTGTAATTTGTCAATGTTGTACACAGAGTGAACTGGGCAGGAGCAGTGACGAGACAGAAGAGGCGACAGGAAAGGAGAGGTAATAGAGCAGGAGAAGTGACGGGCAGGAGAAGTGACGGGCAGGAGAAGTAATGGACAGGAGAAGTGACGGTGCAGGAGAGGTGGCGTGTCAGGAGCAGTGACGGGACAGTAGAGGTAACGAGGCAGGAGAAGTGATGGGGCAGGAGCGGTGATTAGGAATGGGCAGGAGTGGTAACCCACAGGAGCAGTGAACGGATAGGGGCAGTTAACGGATAAGAGCAGTGAACAGGACAGGAGAAGTGATGGGAGAGGACAAGTGATGGGGCTGGAGCAGTGAAAGGAGCAGGAGCAGTGAACGGGGCAGGAGCAGTGACTGGGCAGGAGCAGTGACTAGGCAGGAGAAGTGACGGGGCAGGAGAAGTGACGAGGCAGGAGAAGTGACGGGACAGGAGAAGTGACGGGGCAGGAGAAGTGATGGGGCAGGAGATGTGAACGGGGCAGGAGCAGTGAACGGGGCAGGAGCAGTGAACGGGGCAGGAGCAGTGAACGGGGCAGGAGTAGTGAATGGGGCAGGAGCAGTGAACGGGGCAGGAGCAGTGAACGGGGCAGGAGCAGTGAACGGGCAGGAGAAGTGACTGGGCAGGAGAAGTGACTGGGCAGGAGAATTGATGGGACAGGAGCAGTGATGGGGCTGGAGCAGTGATCTGGCAGGAGTGCTGACCAGGCAGGAGAAGTGACCGGGCAGGAGAAGTGACCGGGCAGGAGAGGTGACGGGGCAGGAGAGGTGACGGGGCAGGAGAGGTGATGTGGCTGGAGAGGTGACGGGGAAGGAGAAGTTACGAAGCAGGAGCAGTGATGGGCAGGAGCGGTGATTAGGCATGAGCAAGAATGGTAACCGGGCAGGAGCAGTGAACGGGGCAGGAGCAGTGAATGGGGCAGGAGCAGTGAACGGACAGGAGCGGTGACGGGGCAGGAAAAGTGACGGGGAAGGAAAAGTGACGGGGTAGGAAAAGTGACGGGCCAGGAGCAGTGACGGGGCAGGAGAGGCAACAGGGAAGGAGAGGTAATAGAGCAGGAGAAGTGACGGGCAGGAGAAGTGACGGGCAGGAGAAGTAATGGACAGGAGAAGTGACGGTGCAGGAGAGGTGGCGTGTCAGGAGCAGTGACGGGACAGTAGAGGTAACGAGGCAGGAGAAGTGATGGGGCAGGAGCGGTGATTAGGAATGGGCAGGAGTGGTAACCCACAGGAGCAGTGAACGGATAGGGGCAGTTAACGGATAAGAGCAGTGAACAGGACAGGAGAAGTGATGGGAGAGGAGAAGTGATGGGGCTGGAGCAGTGAAAGGAGCAGGAGCAGTGAACGGGGCAGGAGCAGTGACTGGGCAGGAGCAGTGACTAGGCAGGAGAAGTGACGGGGCAGGAGAAGTGACGGGGCAGGAGAAGTGACGGGACAGGAGAAGTGACGGGGCAGGAGAAGTGACGGGGCAGGAGATGTGAACGGGGCAGGAGCAGTGAACGGGGCAGGAGCAGTGAACGGGGCAGGAGCAGTGAACGGGGCAGGAGTAGTGAATGGGGCAGGAGCAGTGAACGGGGCAGGAGCAGTGAACGGGGCAGGAGCAGTGAACGGGCAGGAGAAGTGACTGGGCAGGAGAAGTGACTGGGCAGGAGAAGTGATGGGACAGGAGCAGTGATGGGGCTGGAGCAGTGATCTGGCAGGAGTGCTGACCAGGAAGGAGAAGTGACCGGGCAGGAGAAGTGACCGGGCAGGAGAGGTGACGGGGCAGGAGAGGTGACGGGGCAGGAGAGGTGATGTGGCTGGAGAGGTGACGGGGAAGGAGAAGTTACGAAGCAGGAGCAGTGATGGGCAGGAGCGGTGATTAGGCATGAGCAAGAATGGTAACCGGGCAGGAGCAGTGAACGGGGCAGGAGCAGTGAATGGGGCAGGAGCAGTGAACGGACAGGAGCGGTGACGGGGCAGGAAAAGTGACGGGGAAGGAAAAGTGACGGGGTAGGAAAAGTGACGGGCCAGGAGCAGTGACGGGGCAGGAGAGGCAACAGGGAAGGAGAGGTGACTGGGCAGGAGAGCAAACTGGGCAGGAGAGGTGACCAGGCAGGAGAAGTGACGAGCAGGAGAAGTGACGGGGCAGGAAATGTGACGAGCAGGAGATGTGACGAGCAGGAGAACTGACTGGGCAGGAGAAGTGATGGGGCAGGAGAGGTGACGAGCAGGAGCGGTGACGGGCAAGAGAGGTGATGGGGCATGAGCTGGAGCGGTTACCGGGTGGGAGCGGTGAACAGGGCAGAAGCAGTGAACTGGGCAGGAGCAGTGAACAGGGCAGGAGCAGTGAACGGGGCAGGAGCAGTGAACGGGGCAGAAGCAGTGAACGGGGCAGGAGCAGTGAACGGGGCAGGAGCAGTGAACGGGGCAGGAGCAGTGAACGGCGCAGGAGCAGTGAACGGGCAGGAGAAGTGACGGGGCAGGAGAAGTGACAGGGCAGGAGAAGTGACGGGGCAGGAGAAGTGACGGGGCAGGAGAAGTGATGGGACAGGAGAAGTGATGGGGCTGGAGATGTGACGAGCAGGAGATGTGACAGGCCAGGAGAGGTGATGGGGCAGGAGAGTTGACGGGCAGGAGAGGTGATGGGGCAAGAGCTGGAGCGGCAACCGAGCCTGAGCGGTGAACAGAGCAGGAGAAGTGACGGGGCAGGAGATGTGACGAGCAGGAGATGTGACGAGCAGGAGAGCTGACAGGCCAGGAGAGGTGATGGGGCAGGAGAGTTGATGGGCAGGAGAGGTGATGGGGCATGAGCTGGAGCGGTAACCGGGCGAGAGAGCGGTGAACAGGGCAGGAGCAGTGAATGGGGCAGGAGCAGTGAACGGGGCAGGAGCAGTGAACGGGCAGGAGCAGTGAACGGGGCAGGAGCAGTGACGGGGCAGGAGCAGTGACGGGGCAGGAGCATTGACTGGGCAGGAGCAGTGGAGGGGCAGGAGAAGTGACGGGGCAGGAGAAGTGACGGGACAGGAGAAGTGTTGGGGCAGGAGAAGTGACGGGGCAGGAGCAGTGAACGGGGCAGGAGAAGTGAACGGGGCAGGAGCAGTGAACGGGGCAGGAGCAGTGAACGGGGCAGGAGTAGTGAATGGGGCAGGAGCAGTGAACGGGGCAGGAGCAGTGAACGGGGCAGGAGCAGTGAACGGGCAGGAGAAGTGACTGGGCAGGAGAAGTGACTGGGCAGGAGAAGTGATGGGACAGGAGCAGTGATGGGGCTGGGGCAGTGATCTGGCAGGAGTGCTGACCAGGCAGGAGAAGTGACCGGGCAGGAGAAGTGACCGGGCAGGAGAAGTGACCGGGCAGGAGAGGTGACGGGGCAGGAGAGGTGACGGGGCAGGAGAGGTGATGTGGCTGGAGAGGTGACGGGGAAGGAGAAGTTACGAAGCAGGAGCAGTGATGGGCAGGAGCGGTGATTAGGCATGAGCAAGAATGGTAACCGGGCAGGAGCAGTGAACGGGGCAGGAGCAGTGAATGGGGCAGGAGCAGTGAACGGACAGGAGCGGTGACGGGGCAGGAAAAGTGATGGGGAAGGAAAAGTGACGGGGTAGGAAAAGTGACGGGCCAGGAGCAGTGACGGGGCAGGAGAGGCAACAGGGAAGGAGAGGTGACTGGGCAGGAGAGCAAACTGGGCAGGAGAGGTGACCAGGCAGGAGAAGTGACGAGCAGGAGAAGTGACGGGGCAGGATATGTGACGAGCAGGAGATGTGACGAGCAGGAGAACTGACTGGGCAGGAGAAGTGATGGGGCAGGAGAGGTGACGAGCAGGAGCGGTGACGGGCAAGAGAGGTGATGGGGCATGAGCTGGAGCGGTTACCAGGTGGGAGCGGTGAACAGGGCAGAAGCAGTGAACTGGGCAGGAGCAGTGAACAGGGCAGGAGCAGTGAACGGGGCAGGAGCAGTGAACGGGGCAGGAGCAGTGAACGGGGCAGGAGCAGTGAACGGGGCAGGAGCAGTGAACGGGCAGGAGAAGTGACGGGGCAGGAGAAGTGACGGGGCAGGAGAAGTGACGGGGCAGGAGAAGTGACGGGGCAGGAGAAGTGATGGGACAGGAGAAGTGATGGGGCTGGAGATGTGACGAGCAGGAGATGTGACAGGCCAGGAGAGGTGATGGGGCAGGAGAGTTGATGGGCAGGAGAGGTGATGGGGCAAGAGCTGGAGCGGCAACCGAGCCTGAGCGGTGAACAGAGCAGGAGAAGTGACGGGGCAGGAGATGTGACGAGCAGGAGATGTGACGAGCAGGAGAGATGACAGGCCAGGAGAGGTGATGGGGCAGGAGAGTTGATGGGCAGGAGAGGTGATGGAGCATGAGCTGGAGCGGTAACCGGGCGAGAGAGCGGTGAACAGGGCAGGAGCAGTGAATGGGGCAGGAGCAGTGAACGGGGCAGGAGCAGTGAACGGGCAGGAGCAGTGAACGGGGCAGGAGCAGTGACGGGGCAGGAGCAGTGACGGGGCAGGAGCATTGACTGGGCAGGAGCAGTGACGGGGCAGGAGCAGTGACGGGGCAGGAGCAGTGAAGGGGCAGGAGAAGTGAAGGGGCAGGAGAAGTGAAGGGGCAGGAGAAGTGACCGGGCAGGAGAGGTGACGGGGCAGGAGAGGTGACGGGGCAGGAGAGGTGACGGGGCAGGAGAGGTGACTGGGCAGGACAGGTGACGGGGCAGGAGAGGTGACGTGGCAGGAGAGGTGACGGGGCAGGAGAAGTTACGAAGCAGAAGAAGTGATAGGCAGGAGCGGTGATTAGGCATGAGCAAGAGTGGAACCGGGCAGGAGCGGTGAACGGGGCAGGAGCAGTGAACAGAGCAGGAGCAGTGAACGGAGCAGGAGCAGTGAACGGAGCAGGAGCAGTGAACTGGCAGGAGCGGTGACGGGGCAGTAAAAGTGACGAGGCAGGAAAAGTGACGAGGTAGGAAAAGTGACGGGCCAGGAGCCTTGACGGGGCAGGAGAGGCAACAGGAAAGGAGAGGGAACTGGGCAGGAGAGGTGACCAGGCAGGAGAAGTGACGAGCAGGAGAAGTGACGAGCAGGAGAAGTGACGAGCAGGAAAAGTGACGGGGCAGGAGATGTGACGAGCAGGCGATGTGACGAGCAGGAGATGTGACGAGCAGGAGATGTGACGAGCAGGAGAAGTGACGGGGCAGGAGAGGTGACGAGCAGGAGAGGTGACTGGGCAGGAGAGGTGACTGGGTAGGAGAGATGACAAGACAGGAGAGATGATGGGGCAGGAGAGTTTACGGGCAGGAGAGGTGATGGGGCATGAGCTGGAGCGGTAACCGGGCGGGAGCGGTGAAAGGACAGGAGGGGTGAACGGGGCAGAAGCGGTGAACGGGGCAGGAGCAGTGAACAGGACAGGAGCAGTGAACGGGGCAGGAGCAGTGAACGGGGCAGGAGCAGTGAACGGGGCAGGAGCAGTGAACGGGGCAGGAGCAGTGAACGGGGCAGGAGCAATGAACGGGGCAGGAGCAGTGACGGGGCAGGAGAAGTGATGAGGCCGTAGAGGTGACGGGGAAGGAGAGGTGACGGGGAAGGAGAGGTGACAGGGCAGGCAGGAGAGGTGACGGGGAAGGAGAGGTGACCCGGCACAAGAAGTGAAGGGCAGGTGACAGGACAGGCAGGGCTTGTTGCCCTACCAACTACCACCAGAGCTGGTGGTGTGATCGGGACGGTTACCATGCGCCGCTTCTAGTACATCGTGATGCAGGAGAGGAGGCAAAACACGCTGATGCCACTTGTAAATGAAAGCGTGAAGCCAGGCTGAGAAAAACAGCGGAGCAGATTACTCGCGGAGCCTAGCACTCGGAAGGTGGGCACTCGCAGCCTTCCATTACTAATATGTTTGCAGCCTCTAATATGAGGGGAGGTAAAGGGGACACTAAGAATAAATATGTGTCAAACAACATGATGCTGGGAATTCAAATAGAGGCAGTAAAAGAACACTTAACTCAAGCTCCCAGGTGTCACGTAGAGATACTGGAGTCCCCGGCCCAGGACGACCTACCGTCGTTGGGGCCCATGAGTGATGCAATCGGAATGGATCAAGGGGGTTCGTAAGAGTCTAGGTACGTGTCTAGTGACTTCCACATCCCCCTGGTTGCTGTCTCTAGGGTGAGTTTTGTAGACAAATTTTATCCGCGCCTCTGAGGTGCGTCACCCAGTTGAACCAGCCTTTGTATGAGGTCTTAGTTGTGTCCTTCCAGTTGGTCAGGACCATTTTTACTGCCGTGGTCAGGAGCAGGTCTAGTAGGTATTTGTCATGCTCTGATCTGGGTCCTGTGGTCATGAATGCGGTGACAAGGGAGGAAAATTCAGCTGTTATTGTGCAGCCCAGCACTTTATTTATGAAATTAAAGATTTTGAATGTTTTGAGTGATAGGGAATAGTAGATAAGATGTGCTAGGTCCCCCTTTTCCTTGCTACAGTTCCAGCATAGATCATCTTCCCTGAGGCCTAGTGAGAATAATTGAGCGGGGTCCAGAAAGCCTTGTGGTGTAGCCAGAATTTGGTTTGTGATAGTACCGGGGATATTTTATTACGTGAAGCAGAGGACCATAATATAGCCAGTTCTTGCTCGTTGAATGAGATATTGCCTTGTTTTACCCAATAGTTAGTTGTCATTATGTTTGGTGGATTTTGGTGTAGAAGTTTGTAGAGGTGTGATACCGGATGACCTAGTCTGTTGATCTTTGCCATATACTGTGGGATTGACGGTTGGGCAGGCGATAGTTTGGCTTTGGATAGGGCTGCTTTGATTTTCAGGCAGTTGTAGAACTCAGTGTCTGTTAGGTTATATCTAGATTTCAGTACGGCAAACGTTGTGGGGTATCCCCTTTCCTTCAGTTCGGCTGGGTGGGAAATACCTTTCTCTGTCCATGTGTTGAAGGCTAGGCATTTTCCCTTGTGTCTGATCTTGCTATTGGCCCAGAGTGACTCCAGCTTCGAGTCCTTTATGCTGTTCTCTATTTTCTTGTCTGTTCTTGGAAGGAACATTTTAGTTTTTTTTTTTTTTTTTAAATGGAGCAGGAGGCGTGAAGATGCTTGTTAGCTGTTAACAGCGCCATTGGGTTTAAATTGTTCAGTATGGTTCTCCCGACTTGTAGCCATACCGGTGTGTATCCATGAGGAGGTGATAAAATGCTGTTTGGGAGGTTCTAAAGTCTACTAGATTTACACCTTCCAGTTTTCTCTACAGTCTTAGTTTTTATGCTTATTTGTGCCATCTTCCCACGCCATAAGAATTTAGTAATCAGGTTATCTACTTAACGGTGGAAGTCCTCTGTGAGCAGGAGTGGGAGCATGCTGATCAGGTAGTTGATCATTGAGGTGATCATCATTTTGATCTTTTCGATTCTGCCCCACCAAGTTATACTTTTCGGGGACCAGGCCTCCAAGATTTTCTTTATTTTTTCTAGCAGTAGTTTCTCATTATGGCCTAGTGTGCTCATGAGATCGTTACCAAAGTGTATACCTAGATATTTGATAAACAGTGTTTGCCAGGCCAGGCCCGACCCCCCTAGGGTGTCCCTAGTGCAATGGATGTTCGGGGGTTTGCATTCTGATTTGTCCCTGTTGAGCTTATATCCTGAGTGTCCTGAGTATAGCTCTATGTTGTCTATCAGGGCCTCAATTGAGGTCTTTGGTTGCTCCGTTACAATTAAAATGTCATCCGCGTATGCCAACGCCATTATTATTGACCTCTTTTATTTTCGCATTTGCCTTGATGTCGCTGATCAGGGGTTCCAATGCCAGCAGAAAGAGTGAGGGGGACAGTGGGCAGCCCTGTCTAGTGCTGCGTTGTAGCGTTAGTGGTTCGGAGAGTGACCCGTTAATTACCTTACGTGCTCTTGGGTCCCCATACAGCGCCATCACCTTCCGTATATAACCTTCCCCTAAGTTGAAGGATTGCATGCCCTGCTCCAGGAAGGACCATGATACTCTATTGAAGGCCTTCTCGGCATCAAGGGTGATAGCTACAGCTGCCTCTGTTTTTTTTTTGCTGTATGTTCTAGTATGTAGCAGAGTCTGGTATTGTCTTTAGATATTCGTGTACTTAGGAAACCTACTTGGGAGTTGCTTATTAAGTTGGGTAGGATGGAATTTAGTCTGGTTGCTAGGATTTTTCCACATATTTTGCAGTCCACATTAATTAGGGATATGGGCCTGTAGTTCTTGGGTAACAACTGACCCTTACCCTCCTTTGGGATGACTATTATGCTGGCTTCGGACATGGATTGTGATACCAACCCATTCTCTGCACAGTGATTGAACACCCTCTTCATTGTAGTTTTCAGCTGCTCTAGAAAGACTTGTAAAAGGTGGCTGTGTACCCATCCGGGCCTGGGGCTTTGTTATCCTTCATGGATTTAACCGCCTTTTCAAACTCAGCGATGCTAACTTCTTGCCCTAATCTCTGTGCTTCTACACTGGTTAACTGTGGGATGCCAAGTCTGTTAAGGTTTTTTTGCATGCCTCCAGTTCCAAGATCTGGTCGTTTTTATAGAGTTCCTGATAAAAACTCTTGAAAGGTCTTGAGGATGTCTTTGTGTCTTGTGTGGGTTTTGTTGTGTGGGTCTGTGACGGATGAGATGGTAAATTGGCTACGCTTATGCTTCAGGTAGGAGGCTAGTAGTTTCCTCGCTTTGTTTGCCTTGCAGAGGTTAATGGCCTTGTATTTTCTAAACCACAGTCCGGCTCTCTCACTCAGGATCTTATTGTATTCATACTTTTTTCTAGTTGGGTCCGTTAGGAGTTTAGTATTGTGTGTGACCCTGGCGTGGGCCTTTTCTAGGCTTTTGATGTCCTGCTCAAGCTGGGACAGCTGTAAGTTTGTGTTTTTGTTTATTTATTTTGGATTTAATTCCGATTATTGTGTGCCCCATAGATAGTCTACCTACTTCGTCATGGTACTGTGATTCTAGAGTTAGGTTGGAACTTTTAGATACCAGTGTGATTACCCCTCGCTTCTTCCCCTCTGCTGGTGAGCACGCAACCTGTGAGATCCAGTTACCTTTCTCTAGCCTGACATCTCCCAGGGATAGTTTGGTTTCTTGTAGCAGTACCACGTCTCCTTTAGTTTCAGCTAGGTAGTCTAGGATCTTCTTGCGTTTAATGGAGTGATTGAGCCCTTTGACATTGAGGGATACTATCTTTAGGTCAGAGGCCAGATTGAGATTGTGGGTGGGGGCCATTATCTAGTGTGAGTCATGTCTGGTAAACCTAATCTACTCCCCAGCTCTCATTTGTTGTAACTCCTCCCTTCCCGCACGACCTGGCCCCGTGCTGTAGGACGAGTGTCTGCCTTGTGTTAGCCACAGTGTTAGGTCTCTCTCTTCTAGTGGTTACAAGTGTCTGGCGGAACCTTCTCGTCGAAAAACGTGAGAGTAAAGAGGTGAAAATAGAAAGGAAGACAGAGAAAAAAGAAAGCAAAGAGTTTAGTGATCCCCCTCCCCCCTCGCTCCCCCCATCACAGAATTATCATATGCTGAGCGTGCGATGACAGGGTCGCCGTCCCGTCTCACTGCGTGTTGTTGGGTAGTAGTTCTATGTTTCTATGATCCCAAGAGAGTCTTCATTTACAGTTTTCTTTGCTGTGTAAAGTCTGTGTTAGTTTCTCCCCGCCATTATTCACTGCCCTTGTGTCTTTATAGGTAAAAAGGATATGATGATAGTCTTGGTTTCCGTGCATGACATCAAGTATGTAGGTTGTGCTGCCTGCCCTCCTTCAGTTTCCAACGTCTGTTGTTGTGGTCTTGGTGAGGTAGTTTGCCGAGGTCTCCAATGAGGTAGATGATGTCGATGTAGTAGGTTCTGGGTGTAGGCACTTGCGCTGGGTTGAGTCAGGGTTGAGTCATTGCCCCCCGCACGACACCCAGGAAGTGCTCTCCTCTGTGTTAACTCAAGGGTCGGGAGCCTCCATCAGCTGTTCGTTGTTGTTTGTCGAGGCTGAGGTGCTGGTCCGGTTGTACCCAGTTATGCGTGGTCTGCAGGGCCTTTGGAGAGACTACATGATTGCTTTGTGGTACTTGTGATACCTTGAGGTATCTTTGAGGTAGTTAGAAAGTATTTGTTGAAGTTGATGTAGCTAATGAGGTAGATCGAGTTGTTTCAGTATTTCTTTACGAGTCTTTGTGGAGGCTTTACTTCATTAGAAAGTGATTGTAGAAGTTGAGGTAGATCGAGGGTGACACTAACCCCCTCCTTGATATTGTTGGGAGCCTTAGATGGAGAGGTAATAGTAGAGGGTGGGGCTTATATATGTGTTTCTATGGCAATTCTTAGACTGTGCATTGCCTCAGCGTGCTCAAATCTAATTTCCCAACTTTTCAGCAGTGGCCGGCCAGGGTATTATCGGTGTATAACCTACAAAAGAGTATTTATGCACAAAAGGGCCCCAGAGCGCATAAGAAGGGGCAGAGAATTTGGTATCGACTGACTAAGTGAGCTAACCACGTAGCCAGTTAATCCATTCATAAAGGTATGTTTGATATTGTACTCATCTGCTATTGCTCTAGTCAATTTGATAGAAAATGGGGCTAGTTGTTATAAGTCATGTGTCACTTTAAGATGGGTGGAGATGGGATGTCTCTAGATGGAACTTTTTGGGTTATCTCTGTTGTAGTATTGTGTTGTTACAGCACTAGGCACTTTAATGGGTAAAAGGGATTAGTTGTCTAGATTTAAATTTTATATTAGTACAATGAAACGTGGTTATATTACTTGTCACATGTCATTTTAGAAGGGGGTTATTTGTAGAGACGGATTATGTCTGTGTTATATTGAACTGTTGTTATTTAATAACCTGTATTGTTTCCTAATCATGTATGCTGTGTTGCAATAGGTGTGATTTTCTGTATAATTTATTTGTGATTTCAACATGGGGGTTCGTGGGGTTTGTGGGACTAGGGGTGTGTTTTATGTGTATATATGAAAAACAGCAATAAAAAAGGTTAAGAAAAAGGAAGCACTGTACCAAAGCATGGACATGCCCTGTTGGGTAGGGTTCAATGCCCTTGGCATACACACATTAAAAAATCAATTCGCTTTTTACTGTGTGGATCAGCATTGCAAAACTAAAAAGCAAAAAAATATGAAACAATCTATAAATATATAAGAAGTGCAACCACCAGTCTTATCTGAGTGTAATAGACGAACACCGTGAATAAATCGGAGGAAAGGGTAGGGAACACCGTCAAAGCAGGAAACATATCCACACGTGCTCCTTCCTTTCCTCCTAGAAAGAGAATCGAACATAAAGAGATGCAGTTATTCCAAGACCCATAAGAGAATAACATGTATCTAAGCTATGAATGCAATTAAAAACGTGCACACATTTTTCTAAACATTCTTACATCCATCATGATGACTCAAAATTCAACTTAGGTTAAAAATACAGGGGCTGAGAAAGTACAACAAAGGTTAAAGGTTAAAATGGCAATGTCTGAGAAACAGCATTGCACATCCCAGATGTATGTTATGTGAAAAAACTAGTCATTATGGAAATTAATTCCTATTTCCTTATCCTGATTCAACTTGTTCGGGTAAACCGTGTTGAAGTCAATTATTACCTCAGACTCCCTTTTCCTTGTTCGGAATACTCTGTCTCCCCCCTGCCGGGGAGTCTTAATCCGTTCTATGATGAACAAACTCAGTAGTGGTTTCTGTCACCAAAGTGTCGTCAAAGAAGTGCCTGGAAACAGGATATTTCCTGTTGGTATGCTCAATGGCTCTTAAGTTCTCCAGCACGCTTTTTTTGGCTGCGAAGATGGTACTGCCTATGTATCTTAAATTTCATGGACAAACAAGAGCATAAATCACTTGATTGGTACTGCATGTCAAGAACTGTTTGATGGTACGTGCTGATCCATTAAAAGTGGCGTATGTATTAACAATACTGCTGTTGCTGCAAGTCTTGCCACGGCGACAGGGATAGAAGCCCTTCATTGAGTTATTGATACCTCTGTTGAGGGTAATATCGCTTCTCACCAGAGAATTTCTCAGGGACCTGTTCTCGGATACAAGCCTACTAGTTTCCCTATGATGGGGTCACTTTTGACAATCTGCCAATTTCTCACCAGGATCTGCTTGACCCTCGTGGAGCTGTTAGTAAATGTCAGAATAAGTCTGGGGGTGAGGTCAGGGGTGTCAGTAGCTGTGTTTTTAAGGAGTAGCTTGCCCCTTTTGAGAAGATTGGCACATGTAGCAGCTTTTTTGAGAACCCAGATAGGATAGCCTCTATCCTTAAATCTTTCTATCATGATTTTGCGTTCCCTGTAGTAAGCCTCATCAGGACTACAGTTCCTCCTGGCACATAGGAGCACACCATATGAGATCATTCATTTTAGGTTTTCATGATATCTGATGAGGGCATGGAGGATACTGTTTCCAGCAGTGGATTTTCTAAAACCTTTAGCTTGTATATTGTTGTCCTTGTTTCTACAACCACATCCGAATATTCAATGGTGGTATCACTAATGGTACGGGAAAATACTGGATTGAGGTTGTTCCTGTTGAGTTTGTCAACAAATTTGGTGGCTGAGGTGCTCGATTCCTTCCAAATGATAAAAATGTGATCAATGTACCTCAGTCACACAGTGATCTTCTCTGGGTCAAGTTGTTGACCTCACCCAGATCCTCCTCTCACTTGCCTAGGAAGAGATTGGTAGACTCGGGTCAAAGGAAGTACTCATAGCAGGGTCTGTTGGTACAGGGAGCCATTAAACAGAAATATATTCTTAGTTAAACAGTAATAAATCATTTCTAGGACCATCTGTGTATATACATGATATTTATTTGCTCTAGCTCACATGAAATGTTCAGACCTCCTCGACCATGAAAAGCATCCATTTGGGGGTCCCCCACTGACCCCTGCTCTCCGCACATCTACCACAGAGCCTACACCACCATTGTGCCAGACCATGACGCACCATCAACGCCACCTTTAAGACCGGCACCTTCCCCGACAACAGGAAACGTGCAGAAGTCAGACCGCTTCTCAAGAAACCCTCAGCGGATCCAACGGACCTCAAAAACTTCCAGCTCATCTCCCTCCTCCCCTTAGCAAAAGTTACCGAGAAGACCATCAACTCACAACTAACAAGGTTCATCAACGGCAACTCCATCCTCTACCCCTCCCAATCTGGATTTCGCAGCAACCACAGCACTGAGACTGCCCTGCTCGCTGCCACAGACGACATCCGCACCCTCCTTGACCAAGGACACACCGCGGCTCAGATCCTACTTGACCTCTCTGAAGCATTCAACACCGTCTCCCACCGCAAACTCGCAGGCAGACTCCACGACGCCGGCATACAAGAAACTGCCCTCGACTGGATCCGCTCATTCCTCACCGGCAGATCCCAAAGAATCAGACTGCAACCCTTCCTCTCCGAACCCATGGAAATCAGCTGCAGAGTACACCAGGGATCTTCGCTCAGTCCTACCCTTTTCAACAGCTACATGGCCCCCCTCACCGCCATCGTCAGACAGCAAGGCCTCAGCATAGGGTCCTACGCAGACAACACCCAGCTCATCCTCTCCCTTACTGAGGACCCCACCACCACCAGACTCAACTTCCAGGAAGGAATGCAAGTTGTTGCATCCTGGATGAGCAACAGCTGCCTGAAGCTCAACTCATAGGACACAGAAGTCCTCATCCTCAGAACCTCCCCGTCAGCATGGGATAACACCTGGTGGCCCACAGCACTCTGCAGCCCCCACTCCCCCACGGACCACACCCGCACTCAACTCCTCCCTCTCCATGAACAGACAGGTCAACACCTTCACCTCCAGCTGTTTCAACACCCTCTGCATCCTCCGAAAGACCTTCAAATGGATCCCCTGAGTAAAGGAAGACCGTCACCCACACACTCATAGCCAGCAGGCTGGACTACGGAAATGCCCTATATGGCGGGATCAACAACTCTCTACTCCGTAAACACCAGACAACACAGAACAGAGCAGTCAGACTCGTCATCGGCATCACTCGACACAAACACATCACCCAACACCTACAGAACCTCCACTGGATCCCTGTCGCCTTCAAATGCCTCCACAACACGTGATCCAGCGCTGCTTTCAAACAACCATCCAAACCATCACTGTAAAACCCAGGAGCTATCGTACTTTTCTTGTCGATGGGGCCCATAGCACCGCGAGTCACTCATTCACACAAATTACACTGCTCCCAAGATCAGGGAAAAACCAGAGGACGAGCTGCTGGATAGCGGAGTACCCTATTTCATCTATTTAATTTAAATTCTATATATTTATATACATATGCATTTTACCATGGTCTTAACTCTCAAGCAAAGATTTAAGGCACCCCACTGTTTGGTCAATGGATCAGCTAGTAAAAGTTAGCTAATGGACAACAAGACCAGCTTAATTCTCCATTTATTTAAATTTTATTTTCGCTTTAAATCACCTAGCATGACCTTACTTTTATTAAGTTCTTTATTCAAAATTCAGTTAAGCATTTTATTAATCACCTCAAGTAAAGAGTAAAATTAATTCAATCAGTTTGCATTTATTAGCAGAATAGTTCAGAAATAAAGTAAATCAAACACATTTTACCCATCTTTTCGGTAATGAAAATCAGGATTAAGAACAGCAAAGTTTCCAAAATCAGCCTCTCTATCTTTCTTGGTATTCACCTCCCATCAGGACTCCGACCCCATCAAAAGTTAAAGTCAGGAAACATTTTCAAAGTCTTTGCACCAGACAAAATCAATCAGTCCCACAGCTTGTCGTGGTGCGAAAAGTAATTTGAAGCAAGCATTTTTTTCTCTTTTTCAAACGACCTCTTTTATACCCTTTTTCCCTAACTATCTAACTAAAATTTGAAACTTTAGGGTTCACACTCCTTTCTCATTGGTCCATTCAAAGGGTGGATGAAGATAACCTCATCTCCTCATTGTCTGATTGTTCGCTAAGTCACTTCCTTAAGCCTAATACAGTCCTAATTGTCTCTGTTGCAATATTTCATTATTGTCCTTATTTTGACACTTCGATGTATTTTCCCAGGCTCACAACACGAACATTCCAAATTGGCACCCTTTTGCTCTTCAGGCCACGCTGACCTTGACATCAGCAGCACAGGCATAGGCCGCTCGCACATCTCTCGAGCACAGTCGCGCATGCGTAGAAGTACACTCTCTCGGAGTCTTGCAAAACCTCCATGTTTTGCTTGGCCGCATGGGCCATAACCGGAACTATTATAGAAACAAACACAACTAAACGTTAGATTTCGAAGTAAAGCCCTTCTGTTTACCGCCCCCCATTCTAAGTTCACCCTGTTAGTGGTTACCTAGCTTTTAAGCAACACATAAGCATTGTTTTCTTACCATTCTCCGTCATTTCTGCCACTATAATACTTCTAATAAGCGTACATGCATAGCTTCAATTAAGTTAAAGCATAACCGCACTATATTAGTAAGACAAATTCACATAATTAATGTATTACTGTTTGCAACACAAGCCAATTAGTGTCCCACGATTAATACATATTACAGTTATGGGAAATTGACATTGAGAGGGGTATACAAAAATGTTTGTTTTCAGCCTCGCTCCATCACATGGGACCCCAATACCTCTACGAGAGAATCTCCTTCCACATACCCAAAAGAAACCTCAGATCTGCCAATCTCGTGCTTGCCGACACACTGTGCATCCGCTGAGCCAGAACAGGATGAAGAGCCTTCTCCTACATCGCAGCCAAGAACAGGAAGAAAGCTCACAATCCACATCAAACCCGCCCCCTCCCTGAACGTCTTCAGGAAGACACCCACAACCTGGCTGTGCGACTGAACGGAGCTGCATACCCCCCAGCGCATTGAGACCCTCAGGGGTGAGTAGTGCGCTTACTATTCCCTGATTGATTGACATGCAGCTATACTCTCCATGACATCCAGGGTCATCAATAGATAATCAGGTTCCCATGTTACCACCAAGATTTTGCACAGGAAATCCTTAGTGTCTGGCACATAAGATGGTAAGGTCATAACAAACTCTCTGAGTATCGAGACCCCGTATCTTGATATGAACTCATGGGCAATCTAACATGAGGAGACTGTCGGACTCCCAGATGGGTTGTTCACATCTTTATGCACTTTAGGTAACAAATATATCATGGGCAATTTGGGACTCGTTCCAATCAATTAAACCATTATTGCGCCATACTGTCAATTTCGGTCCCTGTTGCAGGCACTTCTTCGACAAACATTTTGGTGACAGGAAATTACTGAGTTTCTTCATCATAGAAAAGATTGAGATAGAATACTCAGAATGAGAGCAAGGGAGTCTGAGGTAATAATTGACCTCAAAACGGTTTACCAGGACAAGTTGAACCAGGATGAGGAACTAGAAATTCTTTTCCATAATGACTAGTTTTTTCAAATAACTTACATTTGGGATGTGCGATGCTGTTTCTCAGCCCCTTCATTTTCACCTTAAACCTTTGTTGGGTTTTTTCAGTCCCTGGATTTTTAACCTTAGTTGTATTTTTTGTGATCAAGATGGGTGTAAGAATGTGTAGATAAAGTTATGCACATGTTTTCAATTGCATTTATAGCTAACATGCATCTTATTCTCTTCTGGGTTTTGGAATAACTACATCTCTTTATGTTTGATTCTCTTCACAGGAAGAAAGAAAGTGGCAACTGTGGCTGTGTTTCCTGCTTCAACAGTGTTCCCTATCCTTTTCTTTGATTGATTCATGGTGTTTGTCTGATAAGTCTGGTGGTTGCACTTCTTATATATTTCTATATTGTTTCATATATTTTTGCTTTTACGTTTCATAGTACTGTTCAAGACAGTAAAAAGCTGATTGATTTTTTTATTACTACTGGCCAAGGTCATTGAACCCTACCCGCTGTTCATATCCATGCTTTAGTACGCAGTACTTCCCATGCATTTCCCATTAGGAATAGATTTCTTTCCCCACTAGGGGTCGATTTGCTCTCCAGGATTTGTTTATGGCCATGCTCATATTAGGCATGTGCCTTTCAATGGGGGATTATCACATGGAATCATGCCAGTACCATGGAGTATAGATTCGGGATTGTGAGACACCTGCTTGTGGGATGGCCGTCTACCCCCCTCCTTTCCCCGCCCCCTTTCTTTCTCCATCCACACAGCTTGCATTCATATACATTGTGCCGCCACCACTTGGCGTGCTGATTTGATATAGCACATTGACATGATCTGCCGCGCCTTTGCTACCATAATGCACTGGGACGGGAAAGGAAACATACCTTTTCTTTCTATTCTTGCATCAGGTGGGATTTGACTAGTAGTAACCCTTGTGCCTTCATTATTTGAGAATGTGATCATTATCCATACAAAGGGCTATTTTCTCTTGTCGTTAGCTCACCACCAGGGGGAGAGACGTTTCAGGCAGTGTAATGCCAGTTGGCCAGATGAACATATAATAGATATACCCTGACTAATTTGGGTTTATACTGTATTATATATGGACTGAAAGGTACATATTCAGTGTGTGAAAAGATGAGTTGTCATTCTAAATTTTTGTATATTTGTCTGTATTTGTATTATGCACAGTGTGAAAATGCCTTAGCATGTTTTCACTGTTTAGTTTTAAGACACGACGTTTGAATTTGTAAATGATGTGATCAATGCAAGCGATGGCCGAAATGCGTGGATACACTTTTAGTGACATGGAAATAGGCAAAAACCCACAATGGTAACAAAAGTAGGGGGCACCGAAGCCTACTAATGACAACTACTATAGAATACAAGCCCCAACATGCAGCATTTGTGTCAGTCACCTGGGGCCCATTATGGGCGTAATAAAAACATGCTGCAAAGGTGCCTCCTTTATTCTTTGCAGTTTCTGTGAATGCCTGTGATCAAGGAGCAAAGGAGTTCCGAAATGCGTAAGGCTGAATGGATTTTTTTCCGAGGGAAGGCAAGTCAGTTTTTCTTTCACACAGACTGGTAATTGAGTGCAACCTCGAAAAGTTGGTTGTTTGTCACAAAAACAAACAAAAAAAATAAATATATAAATATATATATATATATATATACACACACACACACAATATTGTATATTTTTCATCTTAATGTGATATATATATATATATATATATATATATATATATATATATATATATATATATATATATATATATATATATATATATATATATGAACAGAACAATCTTCAAGTAAACCACACTCCTGCTGTGGAAACGAAGACACGGACCCAACGGTTGCAGTTAAGGAGATCTTTAATGAAAACCTCGCTGGTTACGCGTTTCGAGCAACTAGTGCCCTTGGTCACACACCGCGCACCAGGTCGGCTACAAATTTAAACCATTTTTTTACCAGTGATGCTCCACCCATTAACGTGAGTCACAAGGTGTAGACATAGAAAAAACACGTATTCAATTGTAAACTACGTGCACACCTATATTTTCAATCTAAAAAATACCAGTGGTGATGGCACTAAGAAAAATTATATCTGCATGAATGCATTTATACTGACATGTTACACAATAGCCATGTACAAAAATATTTACAAATATCTGTCCCATACGGAAGTGTGTCCATTAGGTTTAAATAAATCTATATACACCTAGAAAAATATATATACTATCTATATACAATATCACAAAGTTGTAACAAAAATATATATATACACATATACATATATATCCATCTATATCTTACAAAAATACACACTCTATTCCTATATACAAGTCCACATCCATTACAAACCCAATTTAGAGCTTCCATAACATTTAGATAGACAAATGGACACATATCAATATATAATTCATACTAATAGTTTGAGTAATTTACAGCTTCAATATGTACATGTACTTATAGCGTGCCAACACTGATATTAAACAACCCACTAGTGATAAGTCCTATTACGAATTATATTGAAATTATAGTGAAAGTGCAAAATTGTGAGCTAAAAACAGGTTATTGGTTGACATAAGATTTGTTAATCACCAATTTTTACTTAGAGTGGATAGAGAGATAATATTTACATGAAGGCAATGTACATCAAGATCTGTATGATCAAAGAATCCTTGCTGGACTCCCATACGGTGCCAAGTCGGCTCCATCTGGTATCAGTTGTTGATTTCAGAAAGACCTTGAGAAGAAAAATATGGAAAAAACCACATGTGAATATTGAGATGAATAAGACTACAACAGATGATGTAAGTCTTTAGTGGTGTTTAGCCCATTCGGGTATTTGCTGTCTAGTTCAATGATGTATTCGGTTTCCTTTTTTCGTAGCAGTCTTTCTCTGTCGCCTCCTCGAACGAGGGGCGCAACCACATCAATAACATAATATGATAAGTTGGATAAATCATTGTTATGTGTGGACTTGAAATGACGTGCTACCGGGTACGTACTGTCACTGTTAACAATGGCACGCAAGTGTTGCAAGATCCTGGCGTGCACCTGTAGCTTGGTGCTGCCCACATATCGTAGGCCACAGGTACACGTCAGGACATATATTGCAAACTCACTGTGGCAGTTAAAGTATCCCCGGATAGCTTTCCTCCTAGAACTGAAAGGTGTAAAGTAATGTGATGTGTTGACACCGAATTTACAAGCCCTACAGGAGGAACATTTAAAGAAACCTTTTTGTTTAAGCCATGCGCTACCATTACCTAGTTCAGGGCTATTTTTGACTAGACAGTTGTGCATACTAGGTGCTTTTTTGTACGTTATAGTGGGGGCACTGGGGATAATATCACCCAGGACACTGTCAGTTAGAAGGATAGACCAGTGCTTCCTCACAATGGACCTTATTTGTTTTTCTTGTTTGCTGAATGCCAGTATGAGTCGAGGGGCAGGGTTATCTGACTCCAGTTCAACACTCTCAGATGTCAGAAGAGATTCCCTAGGTTTCGCTCGGCATCGCCTAAGCGCGCTGTTTAAGACCTTGTCATTATATCCCCTAGCTCTCAGTCTGTTCATCGTGATCTGTGCCTCATGTTCAAAGGTTTCAGGAGTGCTGCTGATCCTCTTGACTCTTAGCAGCTCCCCATACGGAATATTGGTGATTACGTGTTGGGGATGCTTACTGCTGGCGTGTAATATACTGTTGCCAGCCGTCGGTTTACGATATAACGATGTGGCAACAGTATTGTTAGCAATGGTGACATGTACATCTAGGAAATCTGCTTGCTCTTTGCTGATGTGGGCCGTAAAGAACAGATTATCATTGTTCTGATTGAGAGCATCAACAAAAACTTTAGCGCTTTCCTCATCCCCCTCCCAAATACAAAACACATCATCAATAAACCGTTTCCAGTATTGAACCTTATGAAATCCGGGAGTGTTAGTGAGACCGCGCTCCTCCCACCAGCCCACATGCAAGCATGCGTAGCTGGGGGAGAAGCACGATCCCATCGCCACACCTCGCACTTGTCTCCAGACATTCTTAGCAAACATAAAGTAATTGTTGTACAGACACCAATGCACTAACTCACACAACATCTTGTTGTGTGCATAATATTCACAAGATCGAGAGCCAAGGTAGTGTGTGATGGCGTTCAACCCTTTAGTGTGGTCTATGGAGGTGTATAAAGACTCAATGTCTAAAGTCAGAATGCACCAATTTTCACGCCACTGGATGGAATTGAGTTTGTTTAGAAAGTCCCCCGTATCTTTCAAATAGCTAGGCAGATCTTTGACAATGTCCTGCAGAAAAAAGTCTATATATTGTGAAATATTCTCCCCCACACTATTTATGGCCGCTATTATGGGGCGGCCCGGAGTGGGAATTTTCTGCTTATGAATTTTAGGGATCAAATACAATATCGGTATCACCGGGTGTTCTCTGTGAAGGTAGTCAAATTCAGCCTGAGAGATCAAATTATTTCTTTTGTAAGACATTAACATTTTTTTCAAATTGTCTTTGGCTCGTTTGTAGGCCATCCCATTTGATCTTTCATAGCAGGTGGGGTCGTTTAACTGTCTCATGGCTTCGACCATGTATTCTTCCTTTTTCCACAAGACAATATTACCCCCCTTGTCAGACTTGTTAATAACCACTTCCTGATTTTGACTTAGTTTTTTCATTAGAGTATTGTACTGTGTGATCCTAGCATTGTTCTTGTTAGTTTGTGCCTGTATAGTACGGTTTAACCTTTTCAGATCTTCCGTCACGCATTCGTGATAAATGTCAATTGCATCTTTAGGCATGACAGGTAAAAAGGTGCTTACCGGCTTGAAAGGACTTTCTCCAGCTCCTTTTTGGCGAATGTCCACATTGATCAATTCTCTTTGGGTATTTGGAACACCTTCTTCATCCGGTGTTGAGGCCGCCGCATTTCCCAGGTCACACAGGGTGAGCAAGAGTCTAGCATCTCTCGCTGCCGGGGCTGCTGGCACTGTGGCAATGACACTGCTGTTGGCAGTGGTGTTGGCAGTACGCTCCTTGTTTTTGGTCGCGGTTTTGGACGCAAAAAACTTTCTAAGCATAAGCTTGCGAATAAACTTAAAAACATCCGCTCTAGTGTTGGTATAATTAAAAGAACTTTCTGGACAAAAATTAAGTCCTAGAGCTAGTAATTGCTCTTCTGCCTTGGTTAGGGTAACATCGGAAAGATTAGTAATGGTACAATCCTTTATTGTTTCTTCTTGTTGAACCATTGTTTCTTTTTCTTTTGCTGTTGCGGCTGCTGTTGCTTTCCGCCTTTTGCGTCTTGCATGGCGTCTTGCGTTGCGCTTTTTGCGTTGTAGTTCTTTTTGTGTCTGGGACGCAAAGTTTGCAGCCGGTCCTCTACTAAAAAATCGATCTCTTCGCCGATTTCTAAAATTCTTCCCGGTTGTGCTTCTGTGTTGCTAATTTCTGAAAGGGACATGCTGGATGAGCTGGCCAGAGAGACTGTGTCTGGATCCGAGTTTTCCATCAACTCATCATGTTGATTCATTCTCGCCAAATTGCTACCGCCTGCTCCCACACTGGCGGCTTGTTTGGTCAGTTTGACTTGCTTGGCTCGGTCATACTTTCTGGCAAACGTATAAATTTGCCCAGTCTCATAGTCTTTCAAGTCCCTCGCGAACTTGTGCACTTTTCTGATCTTAATGCGCTCCTCGTGTTTGTGCAGTCTTTCGCTTATCTCTTTGCGCATATTAATTATTAGCAACTTAGTATCCGGGTCCGTAGTGGCATCCAGCTGCTCATTAATACCCTTGATTTCCTCAAGCAGTTTTTCGCGGTCTATGACCGCATATTTGATGAGCACTCTTACTAAGTTCATCGACGCATCCAAATTCAGCTCGCCCCACTCCTTTAACATTGCTGGATTGGGGTCCTCGAAGCTGGGTGCCAGCATGATCCGCAGACCACGCGGAACTCGACCGGCTTCAACATATTTGGTGAGCGACTTATGCTCCCACCACTTCGTGATCTCCGACTTTGTTTTTTTCTCCAGGATTTTCAACAATTGTTTGGCATCCTGTTGCGCTTCGTTGGGCTGACTTTTTGCCGCGTTGGTGGTTGGAATATTTTTCCGTATATTGCTGAAGAGTGTTTCAGCGGCGTCCTCCCTCTCTCTCTCCAAACTGGCTGACATAGTGCGACTGGAGAGGTTCTGTTCTTAAAATATATAACCCGGCGGCTCGCGCCGCTGCCGGTCTCTTGACTGCACACCAGTTCTCCCCACCTGAGAATTCCAAATGGAAGCCCCGCAGCGGTTGGACACCACTCACCGACCGCTAGCCACTGGGACCCGCCGTAAGTGTGTAGTAGTCCGCCAACACGAAGGCTCTTGCTTTCAGCTCAGGGGGTTCAGGTGAAAATTTTCCTCCTCGGAAACAAACGTTGCTTTTCAGCTGTTGTACTCCCGACCTCTTGCTGGCGAGTGGGTTCCGTAAACGAGGACAGCTGCTCCCCGTATAACATGAACAGAACAATCTTCAAATAAACCACACTCCTGCTGTGGAAACGAAGACACGGACCCAATGGTTGCAGTTAAGGAGATCTTTAATGAAAACCTCGCTGGTTACGCGTTTCGAGCAACTAGTGCCCTTGGTCACACACCGCGCACCAGGTCAGCTACAAATTTAAACCATTTTTTTACCAGTGATGCTCCACCCATTAACGTGAGTCACAAGGTGTAGACATAGAAAAAACACGTATTCAATTGTAAACTACGTGCACACCTATATTTTCAATCTAAAAAATACCAGTGGTGATGGCACTAAGAAAAATTATATCTGCATGAATGCATTTATACTGACATGTTACACAATAGCCATGTACAAAAATATTTACAAATATCTGTCCCATACGGAAGTGTGTCCATTAGGTTTAAATAAATCTATATACACCTAGAAAAATATATATACTATCTATATACAATATCACAAAGTTGTAACAAAAATATATATATACACATATACATATATATCCATCTATATCTTACAAAAATACACACTCTATTCCTATATACAAGTCCACATCCATTACAAACCCAATTTAGAGCTTCCATAACATTTAGATAGACAAATGGACACATATCAATATATAATTCATACTAATAGTTTGAGTAATTTACAGCTTCAATATGTACATGTACTTATAGCGTGCCAACACTGATATTAAACAACCCACTAGTGATAAGTCCTATTACGAATTATATTGAAATTATAGTGAAAGTGCAAAATTGTGAGCTAAAAACAGGTTATTGGTTGACATAAGATTTGTTAATCACCAATTTTTACTTAGAGTGGATAGAGAGATAATATTTACATGAAGGCAATGTACATCAAGATCTGTATGATCAAAGAATCCTTGCTGGACTCCCATACGGTGCCAAGTCGGCTCCATCTGGTATCAGTTGTTGATTTCAGAAAGACCTTGAGAAGAAAAATATGGAAAAAACCACAAGTGAATATTGAGATGAATAAGACTACAACAGATGATGTAAGTCTTCAGTGGTGTTTAGCCCATTCGGGTATTTGCTGTCTAGTTCAATGATGTATTCGGTTTCCTTTTTTCGTAGCAGTCTTTCTCTGTCGCCTCCTCGAACGAGGGGCACAACCACATCAATAACATAATATGATAAGTTGGATAAATCATTGTTATGTGTGGACTTAAAATGACGTGCTACCGGGTACGTACTGTCACTGTTAACAATGGCACGCAAGTGTTGCAAGATCCTGGCGTGCACCTGTAGCTTGGTGCTGCCCACATATCGTAGGCCACAGGTACACGTCAGGACATATATTGCAAACTCACTGTGGCAGTTAAAGTATCCCCGGATAGCTTTCCTCCTAGAACTGAAAGGTGTAAAGTAATGTGATGTGTTGACACCGAATTTACAAGCCCTACAGGAGGAACATTTAAAGAAACCTTTTTGTTTAAGCCATGCGCTACCATTACCTAGTTCAGGGCTATTTTTGACTAGACAGTTGTGCATACTAGGTGCTTTTTTGTACGTTATAGTGGGGGCACTGGGGATAATATCACCCAGGACACTGTCAGTTAGAAGGATAGACCGGTGCTTCCTCACAATGGACCTTATTTGTTTTTCTTGTTTGCTGAATGCCAGTATGAGTCGAGGGGCAGGGTTATCTGACTCCAGTTCAACACTCTCAGATGTCAGAAGAGATTCCCTAGGTTTCGCTCGGCATCGCCTAAGCGCGCTGTTTAAGACCTTGTCATTATATCCCCTAGCTCTCAGTCTGTTCATCGTGATCTGTGCCTCATGTTCAAAGGTTTCAGGAGTGCTGCTGATCCTCTTGACTCTTAGCAGCTCCCCATACGGAATATTGGTGATTACGTGTTGGGGATGCTTACTGCTGGCGTGTAATATACTGTTGCCAGCCGTCGGTTTACGATATAACGATGTGGCAACAGTATTGTTAGCAATGGTGACATGTACATCTAGGAAATCTGCTTGCTCTTTGCTGATGTGGGCCGTAAAGAACAGATTATCATTGTTCTGATTGAGAGCATCAACAAAAACTTTAGCGCTTTCCTCATCCCCCTCCCAAATACAAAACACATCATCAATAAACCGTTTCCAGTATTGAACCTTATGAAATCCGGGAGTGTTAGTGAGACCGCGCTCCTCCCACCAGCTCACATGCAAGCATGCGTAGCTGGGGGAGAAGCACGATCCCATCGCCACACCTCGCACTTGTCTCCAGACATTCTTAGCAAACATAAAGTAATTGTTGTACAGACACCAATGCACTAACTCACACAACATCTTGTTGTGTGCATAATATTCACAAGATCGAGAGCCAAGGTAGTGTGTGATGGCGTTCAACCCTTTAGTGTGGTCTATGGAGGTGTATAAAGACTCAATGTCTAAAGTCAGAATGCACCAATTTTCACGCCACTGGATGGAATTGAGTTTGTTTAGAAAGTCCCCCGTATCTTTCAAATAGCTAGGCAGATCTTTGACAATGTCCTGCAGAAAAAAGTCTATATATTGTGAAATATTCTCCCCCACACTATTTATGGCCGCTATTATGGGGCGGCCCGGAGTGGGAATTTTCTGCTTATGAATTTTAGGGATCAAATACAATATCGGTATCACCGGGTGTTCTCTGTGAAGGTAGTCAAATTCAGCCTGAGAGATCAAATTATTTCTTTTGTAAGACATTAACATTTTTTTCAAATTGTCTTTGGCTCGTTTGTAGGCCATCCCATTTGATCTTTCATAGCAGGTGGGGTCGTTTAACTGTCTCATGGCTTCGACCATGTATTCTTCCTTTTTCCACAAGACAATATTACCCCCTTGTCAGACTTGTTAATAACCACTTCCTGATTTTGACTTAGTTTTTTCATTAGAGTATTGTACTGTGTGATCCTAGCATTGTTCTTGTTAGTTTGTGCCTGTATAGTACGGTTTAACCTTTTCAGATCTTCCGTCACGCATTCGTGATAAATGTCAATTGCATCTTTATATATATATCTATATACCCCACACTTCCCAGTATTCACCGCACAAACTGATTCCGACGAGGACACGGACCACACGGCAAGATTTCGAATTTTCAAAGTGCTTTTATTTTCCCATCCAAACAGACATGACGCGTTTCGTCCGGTTAGCCCGGACTTGATCACATGACATGTCGTGACCACCACAGTGCATAAATACTGTTTCCCATTAACAAAGGCTCCTCCCTTCTTTTGTAAAGGATCTAGAAGACAGACTATGACATTAATTCATGTATAAATACAATACTGATTAAATAACTGTATGCCAATATTTTGAATGTATAAATGTCTAGATATTTCAATTCATTTCTCCATAAAAACAGAGTATAAAATGTTCGACATATATACAAAACAATTTAGAATTTATATTTCAGATATACTGGGCAAGTGGCCTAGCTCTAAATGGGTATCATGACAAATTGATTAGTGGGACAAAAACCTAAAAGCCACCACAAATATATGAGTTACCCAACCGACAAATATTGGCATGTAATCCATAGACTGTAATTCATAATAACAGAGGGCCTATTGAAATAAGGGAAACCTGTAAAATTCTTTTAGTTCATTATAGTGCAAAAAAAGAGAAAGAGATAATATATAATCTTAACTCGAATCCTATATAGTTTAAAAAAAAGCAAAAATCCATCAAAATTACACATTATATGACGGATGTAGTATACATAGTTAATTCATAAAAGGAAATATATCATTCATTCATATGTTGTCATAATATTAGAATGTGTAATTGATCAAGGCATTCAAGATATAAAGTGACCAGTGAAATAAAAAGATAAATACCTGAGTCAGAACATGACAGTTTTTAAGATTGCATTACTTTCCCATATTTCTACTATTGATCTTAAATTCACATGATATAACTATCTGTATAAGTGCAAAATAGCAAAGTACAAACACTCCACCCAATAAACACCAGATAAAAACAAGTAAAACCAAATATTTGGTAAAACCCGTTAAAATCCAATATAAAATAGGCAAAAAATTCATACATTACTATTTACACATATAATAAAATTGCATAAAAGACAGTTATAAAATTAAATTTATAAAAAACACATTCATAATGAGGTAAATCACAGTATCAAGTAGCAGCAAATATATAACCGATTAATAATATTTCTACAAAAAAAGTTCCGCTCTAAAACCTTTTTATAAGAAATTGTATAAATCTTCCCCTGTATTTAAACCGTTCGGTATCTTAGTGTCAAATTGCATAATATAACGACTTTCCAGTTGTCTAAGTTTTTTATCCCTGTTTCCTCCTCTTAATTCCTTTGGCACGCATCTAGTACAAAATAAGTTAAATCATTAAGATTATTATTATGTACAAGTTTAAAATGGAGGGCCACAGGGTAACTGGCGTCGGAATTGACAATGGCTCGTAGATGTTGTAAGATACGATTGGCAACAGGTAATTTTGTACTGCCTATGTACTTAAGTTTGCAAGTGCATTCGAGGATATAAACAGCAAATTCTGTTTTACATGAAAACAGACCTTTCAATTGGTATAGATCTGTGGAGAAAGCATCTTGAACCTCCCTCATGTTAATACCAAATTTGCAGGCTCTGCATGAGCTGCATTTATAAAAGCCTTTTCTATTGGTTAGCCAGTCACTCTTGATGTTAGTTTTAGTGACTATCTCTGGCATAGTTTTTACTAAGGTGTCCCGCATAGAAGGTGCTCTTCTATACGTAATGCTAGGGACAGTTTCAATTTCAGATGCCAGTGTTATGTCAGATTTTAGAATGGGCCAGTTTTTAGTTATTATCTGTCTTACTTTCTTATGTTGACAGTTGTAGGCCGTGATCAATCTGATGGGCACTTTTTCACTTGGAGTTTCAATATTATCTACCATCAGGGTTTCATTAGGCATGACTGTTGATGTGTCCAGTTTATGTAAGGCTATCTTTAGGTCTTCCATTTTGTATCCTCTGATTAAAAATCTTTGCACTGCTTGGTCTAGGCAAGTTTTTAAATCCTCAGTATTACTGCAGATTCTCTTAATCCTCAAAAATTCCCCATAGGGGATGCTTTTGATAAGGTGTCTGGGGTGGGTGCTACTGGCATGTAGGATAGAGTTGCCAGCCGTGTTTTTCCTATGTAGTTTGGTGTTTATTATACCGTTTGAGATATAAATTTCTACATCTAGGAACTCCACTCTTACATTGCTTATGTTAGCAGTGAATTTAAGATTCAATTCATTTGTATTGATTTTATCAATAAAAGTCTGCGCTGATTCTACAGAGCCCTGCCAAATGACACAGACATCATCAATAAATCGCCACCAGGCAACTACCTTATTTGAGAAGTGTTCCTCTAGGATGGGCTTGAGGACATGCTCCTCCCACCATCCCACATGTAAACATGCAAAACTGGGCGAGAAACATGCCCCCATTGCCACACCCCTCAGTTGTTGATACACCACTGCATTAAACAAAAAATAATTATGCTTTAGACATATATCAATCATTTTTAGGATCATCTTATTGTGCTCATGGAATTTAATCTCTCGCTTGGATAGATAAAAACTAACTCCCGCCAGACCCTGTTCATGCTTAATACTGGTGTACAGGGCACAAATATCCATGACAATAAAACAGTATTGATCGCACCATACTATTTCACTAAGTTTTTCCAAAAAATGACCCGTATCTTTGATATACGAGTCAAGCGCTTCCACATAGTTTCTGATAAAGATATCCACATATTTGGAGATTGGTTCCATCAATCCTCCCTGGGCAGATATAATAGGGCGCCCTGGTCAGGGATCAACCTGTTTGTGCACCTTGGGGAGAAAATATAGAGTTGGAGTCACTGGAAAATCAGTTTTTAGGAAATTATATTCCTCTTTCCTTTTCCAATTGGCCAATTCTTTGAATAGTAGATCTTTTGTGGCTGTAAGTTCTTTAAAACTGGCTTTTTTTTATAACAGCCTGGATCATTCAAATGTTTATTTGCCTCATCAATGTACATATTTCTGGGCCAGAGAACTATGTTACCACCCTTGTCTGCATTTTTTATGATGATATTGTCTGCATCCTTAATCTTCTTCATTATTTTGGTGTATTGTTGTTCTTTGAAACTTCTATTATTTTTCTTAGTTTTCATGTCTCTGTTTAATTGCTTGAGGTCATCAATAACGACCTCACTGAAAATGTCAATAGCATCACGTGGCACGATCGGTACAAAAGTTGAAGTTGGTTTGAATGGGCTTTCTGCATGACACGTACTTATAATGCCCATATCCCTCAATTCCTGTTGAGTGTTTTCATATTCTTCAACATCTGTTGTCTCTGCCAGTGCTTGTACCGTTCTCAATCCCGCGATATCAGAGACTTGAAATTTCATACTTGAAGAACTAATATCTGCTGCCTTGTCATTGGCTTTTTTTAAGTTATGGAACTTAACCAATTTTAGTTTTCGAATAAATTTAAATACATCAATTCTGGCTTGAGTGTATTGAAAGCTGGTTTTAGGGCAAAAAGAAAGGCCCAAAGAGAGTAATTGTAGTTCTGCAGTATCAAGATCTAGATTACTCAAATTGATCAGTGTTCTCACTATTTTTGTCATTGTGCTCTATTGGGGCGGTTGCGCTTTCCCTTTCCCTTTCCCTCCTCTGTTTCTCCAGTTGCCTCTTGCGTTTCCACCTCTGGTAGTGGCGTTTGTTCCGATTTGATTGTACGGTTTTTGTTGTTGTGTTCCCCTCGAGCGTAGGGAGTATCTACGATCTTCCACCATAAACCCCAACTCCTCTGAAGGGGTAAAACTTGCTTCACTCAAATTTACTCCCATATCATCTATGGAGTCCGCACTACTACTGCTCATTGAGGTGGTTATGGAGTTTGTGTCATCAATAGACAGCATTTCAGTATTGGCATCGCTTGTAGCTGCTGTGACTGCCTTCAGCAAGAGTGCTTTCCTTTTCACATTGTCGAATTTTTTCGAAAAGGTAAAGATTTTTCCCATCTCATAGTCACTTTTGTCTCTTGCAAACTTATAGATCTTTCTATTTTTGATGACCTCCTGTTGTTTGTCTAAGCATTTGTTAATATTTTCTTTTTCCTTTTTAATGAGTTCTTGCTCCTCAAACGCTTCCAATTCCAGTAGAACTGCATTTATTTCTTTTACAATATCCGCTCTGTCAATGTCGGCGTATTTTATAAGCAGGCAAACCATATTCATTGAGGCATCAAGATTGTTTGTTGCCCATTCCTTTAATAATTCGGGGTTCGGTTTCTCGAAGGAGGGTGCTATTAATACTCTCAACCCCCTGGGCACTCTTCCAGCTTCCTTGTATTTTTGCAGGGATTTACTTTCCCACCACTTGGTAAGCTCCGATTTTTGCAGTTTTTCAAATTTTTTCAAAACACTTCTCACATTTGCCTCTTTTTTATTTATTTGCGAATTATCTTTTGGTTTACTTTTGTCAACTATATCCACATTCGAGTATAATGCTTCAGCCATTGCCTCGCAGTCACGAAGCACGTCCGCTGCCTCCGCCATTATAGCATTGATGGGAAAACAAAACTTAGCACTGCAGCTCTACGTGAGAGCGAATTGTCGCCAACAACGAGCGGACTAGTATTTTACTGCTCTAGCGTATTCCCTCTATATATATATATATATATCTATATAATAGAAGTACTCAAAGAATCGTTGCAAGGCCAGTGAAGGGTGGAACGCCAAGCCAGATAAAATTGAAAACCCAAAATCATTAGTATAATGTAAATTAAACACACACATATATATTTGTCTGTATCTTTATATATATATATACATATATAATGTAATATTTGGGGATTATGTTTTTTAAAATTTACTAATAAATAGATGCCGTGAGTGTGCTTCGTAAAACGTTTCTGAGACTTAACCCTTTTGGCACTCATGACGAGCTCAGCTCATCATGAGACACAGTGGAGCTGTGCTCATGACGAGCTCAGCTCGTCATAACCGCCGCGGAACGCCCACGCGGGGATAATTCCCCTACTGTGCGGGGCGTTCCATTGATTGGGCGGAGTCGTGACGAACTCAGCTCGCCATGAGCACAGCTCCACTGTGCAGCATGACTAGCTGAGCTCGCCACGAGCACCGCGGCGCAGCGCGCGGCACCCCTCCCCCGTGCACCGCGGGGTAATTACCCCAGCGGGGAAGGGGTTAAAGAAATATACTAAGCTACTGCATAAGTTAACTTACTATTTTTTCTGCACTACTAAGGGGCTTCTTCCGATCTCGGTTGTTAGGGCACCGAATCGGGTTCGGAATCAGTGGATCCGATTCGGAGGCTGAATTTCTGAACGAATCGTGCACGCGTCCGGACGCCGTAGTACGATGCAAACAAGCGCAAGATCTCTGTCCGATTCGTCTCTAGGTCCGACCGGGTCCGAGCCACTCCGACCGACTCGGTCGCAAGCACACCGTGGCATGCAATGGAGACAAATACCGACCGAGCCAATACGACAGTAGATTCGGACAGCCGGATCGAGTGGAGCGTCCGGCTCACAATAGCTCTCGGAGGCTGACTTTGGGGTTCTCTCCAACATAGGCATGTACGGTCCGGATGGCACTGACACGTACCCACTGTAGGTGGCGCACTTGTTGGCGACGTACCCATTCAGTCAATGGGAGCCCATGTACGTGTTGTACGACCGGCTCCCATTGACTTCTATGGGAGTCCGACCGAACCAAGTCCAATAGCATCCGGCCGCATCGTACTCACTCGGTCGGACTGCGGGAGTCCGGATCAGTCGGAAATCACTCTGGATCGGACGGAGTGCTTTCCGACCCAGATCGGAATTGGCCCCTAAGTGATACTATTTATAACATTTGTCATCTGATCTTTGATCCCATTTATAAAGTGGGGGTGCTATTTATCAGTGAATTAGCCTCTACACTGACACATATTCCCTGCTGATGTATGTGTATGGTAGTGGTCTGTGATAGTCTAAGCTGTTCATTGAGACTTCACTCTACAGTGATGACTGAGTATAGTTCTGTTTTATGACATGCTGACCAGTTTCCTTAGACCTCTCTCCTTTGTGAATGACTGTAGTAGTAGATTGTGATAAATTAATCTGCTCACAACCTTTCTCTAGGAGGATGGCTAAGTTAGGTAGACATTAACAACTGACTAACCTCTCTGCTCACTCCTTTTTCCAGAATGAAGAATAATTCTACTGGTGGTGTGTGACACAGTGGCCTGTCCACTTTGACTTCTTTACTGGTTGTATGTTGTAGTAGTTTGTGTATATCTGACATTTGCACAAAAAATTCTTTCCAGGTCCACAAATGATGGCTTGCAATAGACTGTTCACCAACTGGGCCATCCCCTGTTCAGACTCTGTCTGTGTTGGAAGTTCCCATTCATCTATGATCTCCTTCCATAGGTTGGCTATGAGGTGTCGGCATACTCCAGGGGCCTCTTCCCCTGTGCTCTCTCTTCAGCCCTGGCCCATAATGATACATCTCATTTCCAGGTCTCAACCCTGGGCACTGAGGTGTTTTTCCATGTGATAGCGATCCATCTCTGAGCTAATATTAGGGCTAAGTATGCAAACCTACTCCCTACACTTTTGGGCTCGGGCCTAGTGAAGTTACCCAGCAGACATATCTCTGCTGTGTTCTCCAGTGAGTTGTTCAGAGTTGCGTTAATTTTCATCAGTATCTTCTCCCGATAACCCTGGATGTATGTGCACACCAGGTCATGTGTAGGAAGTCTGCATTCAGTGTCGTACAGCATGCACATGGTCTTGGCTCGCCGCCGTAAATTGCCCTAAATCTGTGTGCGGTCAGGTTTGTTCTGTGGGTGTAGTTGTACTATATGTATTTCAGTCAGGCGTTGCATGACACTTTTTGGGGATTTGCCAGTAGCCTCCCCCATTAGTGATAAATCTAGTAGAATCTCATATCGTCCCTCCTTCCTTAATGCATAAGTTACTTCACATAAAGTGCACAGCCCTAAAGGTTTTCCTTGCGCTCTCAAGGGCTCCGTGGCCTGTCTTTTTTCTATTTTGAATGTGGCTATGTTTTTTTAGCCACACCTTTGAGGATGAAAATCCAGATATACCTAAAATAGATCCTGTCTGCAGTGAGAAAGATACGGTCAACGTACCTGCTGCTCCTCACTCTATAGCACCACGTCAAGAATTATATCCTACCAATTCTAATCCCGGCCTTAAGAGAAAGACGTTTCTTTGCAAAGTTAGATTGCTATCTAAACATTCCGTTGAAGTATGGAATGTTATTACTTCTTTGTCCCCAGATATATGTTTTCTTAATAAAACTTGGCTAAATGCCACAAATTCCTGGGCTATTACTTTGGCCGTCCTGAAAAATATCAGCTAATAAGATTGGATAGTGGTTTGAAAACAGGAGGTGGCATTGCTATTGTTTTTAAAAACACCATCAAAGTATCATGGGTTGATACTTCCATTTCTGAGACTATGGAATTTAGCATCTTTAAAATTGCCCCCCACCGCCCCATGGAAATCTAGAAAGGTACACTTATCTATTGCCCGCCGGGTCCATAGAATGGTTTTAGTCACTGATTGGTAGAAGCAATATCGACCCAAGTCCTGGCAACTAAATCTTTTCGTCTAGTGGGGGTGATTTTAATTACCGTGAAGAAGATCTCTCCAATCCAGAGGTGGCGCAGCTTATGGCAGATCTGCGAACTCTGGGACTGAGCCAACAGATCCTACTCACCAAGTAGGCCATTTGCTGGACCTACTGTTTACTAATAGCCATTCAGTCATATGCAATGTACCCATGCTTTTTAACCTCATAGATGCTATTAAACATTCCTCCCCAGTGTTGCTTTGTCCATTGGAACTAGTGCTGAATGGACGTCCAATGGTCGTGCGCAGCACTGGGGAGGTAGTGCTGCCGTCGGCCAATGCACCGAGGCAGCACTTAAGGGGTTAACATGAACAGACAATCGTATGATCATCTTTCAATTTCATTCCTCACTAGTAACCATTGTGACAAGGCTCTAAGAACAGCTTGGCACTTAGTCTTGCCTGATTCTTTCAGTGACTTTTTTTAAATCAGCTTCACAAGCAAATGTCTCTGATGTTAATCTAGCATTAGCTGACTTTAATAAGGCTTTAACGGTGGCTTTTGATAAAATTGAAAAAAATCAAAAAACAACAGGAGGAGTATCCCCAGAGGACCAAATCAATGGCCCTAAATGGGATAGGAGGAGAAGGAGAAATAACAAAAGAAAGATCTTCTTTTGTAGGAAGACCCCTCACTCACCAACCTGGTTGGTGACATGCTTCATCATCGGGGTCCCACCCGGACAGCCGAGTGCCATCCGGGTGTGCTGCGACAGTGGAGCGGGTTTTTGTGTGCGAGTGAAGTGCAATAGAAAAAGGTGATGTTAAAAATTGTCCGAGTATAACTTCTTGAAAGAGATTTTTATTCTGAAGCCACTGAACAATATTAAAATAAATTGTAATATACTTCAGTTGGCTTCAATGACCGACTGTATCTATGTGAAGTGTAAAATAGTGGTTGACATGTTTCAACCTGCGACTGAATCTACCAGGTTTTCTTCAGGACCAAGTGTATGGAAACTGGGCGGTATACACACACTAACGTGTACCCAACCCTCGATTCCAGGAAAAACCTGTCTATAAATAAAATTGCTCCGCTGAAATAGATGGGTGATGCAAAACAGCCTTCCTGTGATCCTTGGTATACAACAGAGCTGAAACGTAAAAAATCGACTTGTAAAAAACTTGAGAGAAGATGGCTTAGAACAAATAACTTCCAGGATAAAGTTTTTTTATAAATTAGCCTTGTCTAGATATCACTATAACATCAAGCCCACCAAAATATTTCTTTTTTACTAATCAAATTGAACAGGCAGGCAACTCATCCAAAGTGCTATTTAGAATTTTACATAATTTTATCAGTCCTCAGGCATGCTCCCAGTCCACTTATGCATCTCGGAATTATTTGATTCTCTTGCAAACTTTTTTCAGGATAAACTTTCTCAGATATACTTGAATTTTAGGATCCCAGCCGAAGAATATAGCAGTGACATTAGGAAATTTACCTCTACATTAAGCAAATTTAAGCCTTTTTCTCTAGAGGTTGCCCAGAGATCCATTAGAAACTGTGAAATCTGGCTTGCTGCTGGAACTTTGCCCACCCACGGTCATGAGTTTACTCTCCAACCATGTTGCCCTGGCTATTCAGACAGTGGTTCATTTAACATTTAAAACAACCAGTATCCCCTCAGAGAAGAAATCTTCACAAGTCCTACCTATCTAAAAAAAAAGCAAATATAGATCCCAAAATCGTATCCAAATATCGTCATATATCTCTACTACCCCTTTTAGGAAAGCTTTTAGAAGGCCTAATTAACAAGCAATTAACAGCCTATCTTGCAGAGAATCAGATGCTGGATCTGTTGCAATCTGGATTTAGATCTAATCAGAGCACTGATTTGGCTGTCTGTCACAAACATTTTTAGACTCTCACTTGATGCTGGAGCTTCATCTATGTTAGGGCTGCTAGACCTGTCCGCAGACTGATACGATATCACATTCAAGGTTGTTGCAGACACATCATGAGAAAGGTATCTAGGGGACTACTCTCAATTGGATCCCAAATTTCTTGGAAGATAGATTTCAAACTATTTCTCTCGGTCTTTATACTTCCTGCAAGTGCCAACTGGACAAGGGTGTACCACAGGGTGCACAGCCTAAGGGGCCCATTAGGATGGCGGGTAGGCGGATCAGCCTTTCCATGCGGATTTCGCAGTTGGGGGCCCGTTGCGGGCCCCAGGATGTTAAGGTGAGTGGGGGGGCACATGGGGGGTACCATTTGCATGCACAAGGTGGCAGACACCGGGCAGTGCCTGCCACGTTGTGCATGCAAATGCAAAGTGTGCACCGCCAGCCACAATGATGTGGATGCGGGATGCCTCCGCCACCGTGAAGGTGACATCCTAATTGCCTGTGAGGGACTGTCGCACCACTAGCAGCCGGTCCCAGCTCCGCAAGGGTGGCGGGCGGACGTATAATTTAATTAATAAGTATGTTATTTTTTACCCCTACACTGTCCCACACTTTCCCTACTGTTGCACTCACTGGAGTGGGAATAGTAATAATTACCCCTACGCTATCCAACACTTTCCCTACTGTTGCACTCACTGGAGTGGGAATAGTAAAAATTACCCCAACGCTATCCAACACTTTACCTACTGTTGGACTCACTGGAGTGGGAATAGTAATTTTTACCCCTACGCTATCCAACACTTTCCCTACTGTTGCACTCAATGGAGTGGGAATAGTAATTTTTACCCCTACGCTATCCAACATCTTCCCTACTGTTTAATGTTAACAGCTATGCTGTCCAACATTTACCTTACTGTTGCAATGTTTGGAGTTGGAATAGTAATTTTATTCCCTCCGTCATCAAATTTTTTAAAATTATTTTAGCTAATGTAGCATATAATTAATTTTTCAAACATTAAAAATAATTTTAATTATTTTAATGTGTTACATATATTTATTTAAATTGTATTTATATCATTGTTTTATGTGTATAGATGATTAATTGGTAATTATATTAAGTGTATTAATTTTTTGATTGGAGCGAGTTGTGAGTTTGTAGGGAAATAGGGTGGGAAGTAATTTAATTCTAATTAAGTAATTATTAACTTTATTATTGGGTATTGATAATTAACTTTTGTTAGTTAATTATTAATTGGAAATCAATGTTTTATACTTATAATTTTTTGGTATTGAACATTAATGTATTTCTAATTAATTATTAATTGGTAATTAATTTGGATTAAATATTGTTTATTTGTATGTATCATTAATTTTTGGGTAAATAATTATTAATTGGTAATTACTTTTTAATAATTATTTTTTGGCATTGAAAATGTATTTATTGTTAATTAATTTTTAGTTGGTAATTCATTTTATTATTTATTGCCATTTATCATTAATTTACTGTCAATTCGATATTAATTGGTAATTATTTTTATTAAATATTTATCGGTATTGATAATTAACGTATTGATATTTAATAATTAAATTAGTATTTATTTAAAATAATTCAATTAATAAGCATGTTATTTTTCTACCCCTATGCTGTCCCACACTTTCCCTACTGTTGCACTCACTATAGTGGGAATAGTAATAATTACCCCTACGCTATCCAACACTTTCCCTACTGTTGCACTCTCTGGAGTGGGAATAGTAATTTTACCCCTACGCTATCCAACACTTTCCCTACTGTTGCACTCACTGGAGTGGGAATAGTAATTTTTACCCCTATGCTATCCAACACTTTCCTTACTGTTGCACTCACTGGAGTGGGAATAGTAATTTTTACCCCTACGCTATCCCACATGTTCCTTACTGTTGTACTCTCTGGAGCGGGAATAGTAATTTTTACCCCTACGCTATCCCACACTTTCCCTACTGTTTCACTCACTGGAGTGGGAATAGTAATTTTTACCCCTATGCTATCCCACACTTTCCCTACTGTTGCACTCACTGGAGTGGGAATAGTAATTATTACCCTACGCTATCCAACACTTTCCCTACTGTTGCACTCTCTGGAGTGGGAATAGTGTTTTTACCCCTACACTATCCAACATGTTCTCTATTGTTGCACTCACTGGAGTGGGAATAGTATTTTTTACCCCTATGCTACCCAATACTTTCCCTACTGTTGCACTCACTGGAGTGGGAATAGTAATTTTTACCCCTATGCTATCCCACACTTTCCCTACTGTTGCACTCACTGGAGTGGGAATAGTGATTTTTACCCCTACGATATCCAACACTTTCCCTTCTGTTGCACTCACTGAAGTGGGAATAGTCATTTTTACCCCTACGCTATCCAACACTTTCCCTACTGTTGCACTCACTGGAGTGGGAATAGTAATTTTTACCACTACGCTATACCACACTTTCCTTACTGTTGTACTCTCTGGAGCGGGAATAGTAATTTTTACCCATACACTATCCAACGCTTTCTCTACGGTTGCACTCACTGGAGTGGGAATAGTAATTTTTACCCCTACGCTATCCCACACTTTCCCTACTGTTGCACTCACTGGAGTGGGAATAGTAATTTTTACCCCTACGCTATCCCACACTTTCCCTACTGTTGCACTCACTGGAGTGGGAATAGTAATTTTTTTCTCTATGCTATCCAACACTTTCTCTACTGTTGCACTCACTGGAGTGGGAATAGTAATTATTACCCCTACGCTATCCAACACTTTCCCTATAGTAAGGAGTTAGCACTATTGGAGGTGGCAGAGGCGATCCGGGATTGTCTGGATGCCGGTGGGAGAGCAGCCCTGGTTATGCTTGATCTCTTGGCGGTATTCAACATGGTGCCTCACTCTCTACTCCTTGATCGCCTAACGGAAATTGGTATTTCGGGATCGGCATGGAGATGGATTAGATCTTTTTGGGAGGATAGATCACAGCAGGTCTGGCTTCCTCCCTGTGCCTCTACGCCGATGCATTTGTCAACTGGCGTTCCGCAGGGGTCATCGCTTAGCCCTCTCCTTTTTAACATCTATGTGACCCCGCCGGTTTATCTTGCAGAGTCACTGGGGGCTAAGGTGATGGCCTATGCGGATGATACGCAGCTCCTGTTCTCTTGGAAGAGGGGTGATGACTCGGTCGGTCTGTGCAGCACTGTCTATCCTCTGTGTTCCATTGGTTGGCGAGCGCACAGTTGAAGTGCAATGAAGAAAAATCTGAAGTACTCCTGTACGGTTCGTTTCCAAGGGATTTCAGAGATAGGCTGTGGCCTCCTGACTTCCCTGCCCCACTGCAGGTAAGGGTACCGCCAACAATCTTGGGGTATGGTTTGATGAAAACCTGAACTTCTCGACACAGGTGAAGAAGCTGACAGGGACCTGTTTAGGCACCCTGAAAATCCTGAGAAAATGTCTCCCTCTTTTACCAGTTAGCGCCAAAGAGTGTGTTGGTCCGGGCTCTGATCTTGTCCCGATTAGACTACGCTAATGCTCTCTTGGTGGGTAGTTCTGAATATCTGACTAGGAAACTGCAAGTAGTCCAAAATGCGGCAGCTAGACTACTACTGGGATTTTCATCTAGACAGAGTGTTCGTTTCCATCTACGTAACTTGCACTGGCTCCCAGTTGAGTCTCGACTCAAATTTAAAATGCTGTCCATTGTTCATCTGGCCCTTTATGGGCTAGGCCCTATCTACCTGCAGAACAGATTTTTTTTTTTATAAACCCACTAGACAACTTCGATCATCTGATCAGCTACTAATACAGAACTCTCGATTTAATCGCCATAGGCTTGGTGTGAGCTCCTTTTTTCGTAAAGCAGGCTTGGCTTGGAATATGCTACCGCTGGCTCTTCAGAGTGTTCATGACCCTTTGCTCTACAAGAAAAAATTAAAAATGCTGCTCTTTTAGCTTTTTGATCTGAGTGTGGATTAACCTTCTTGAGCTAGCGGCGGGACACTTAGAGTAGCCGTGCGCTGTATAAATTGAATATACCATAACATATAACATACTGTTGCACTCACTGTAGTGGGAATAGTAATTTTTCTATAATTTATATATTTTTTAAAATAATTTATAAGTTATTAAAATAAGTATTAAAACATTAATAAGTAAGTGTATATATTATATGTATATGTTAAATGTATTTATAAATTGTATATATAATTTATAAAGTTTTAACATTTTAATTTTTTGTATCTATGTTTATTTTAAATATATATATATTATTTACTTCATTTAAAAAAAATTACTTAAAAATAAACAATATTTTTAACAACAATATTTTTTTCCCGATATTTTTATACTTACCATAATGTAGATGGGACGTCTATATTCTTGACTTTGATATTCTTGCTGCGATATTTTTTTAGGTCGATATTTTGACCTTCGATATTCTCTCAGTGATTCGTACCACTGTTTAACATTTATGTGGTGCCCTTTGCTTAGATTGTAGGGCTATTTTGGCTTTGAAATAATGTCCTATGCTGATTTACACCTTGGACAAAGATCTAGCTAAAACCAAAGATCAATTTGCGGAGGGATTGGTAGCCATCTCTAGTTGGATGACAGTTAATTATCTACAGCTGAATGTAGACAAAACCAAGATCATGTTGTTTAGCAAAGTAATTACTCTTTGGTCCGATGAGTGGTGACCCGCCAAATTTGTTGCAGTTCCGACTCCCATACAGTCTGTGAAGAATCTTGGTTTCCCTCAAGAGGAGGGCAGCACAGGATCCCGAGCGAGACGCGTTGTCGACCCCAAACCCAGACCAACTCTCTCAGACGAGAGTCCAGCTGCCGAGACCCCTACACCGGGACCCGCATTGGCAGGTCCGCAAAGTAATAGAGCAGTCGAAGGAGCATGATCATCTTAGAAAGTAAAATAAATGCCATGATCGGGAGTCCAGACCACTTTAAACTTGTAATCTGGCAGGCGGGTGGCGGTGAAATTCGCCCGCTCCTCACTGCCGAAAGTCGTAATTAGGCCTAAAATGTGAAACTGAGATTGTTAATGAAATTTTAAAAAGCGTTGATATTCATTTTTCTCACCTGCTTTTGTCACCTCTTTATAAAAATCTGGCATTTGGCTACTCCTGGCTTTTTTGCCATTAGCATGTCGGATACTGGAATTTATGGGCCTATCATTACAATGAAACGACAAAACTACAAGTCCCAAAAACTACAAGTTCCAAAATGCAATACACTGATGCCTAAAATATCAGGACTCCTTGAAAGAAATGGGGGCACTTGTCAGCACATTCGTGGATGGCGGCTTGCCTCCAAGTGTGCATGCTGATTCTGCTGTTAAAAGAGTATACATTTTAAAGTCATAGGTTCAGTCCTGTGCATACGTGCGATGACAACCTCCAGATGGAGTCCCATGATACTAAGACCGCTAATGTATGTCTCTGGTTAAAAAGGCTGTTACGTAAAATACTTACGCTACTACCTACTGAGGTATGATCACTGGTGGTAAGGAGCACCGTCCTAAGCAGGTTGGATTATTGTAATTCCCTGTATGCAGGTGCCCCACTCTATATCATTCAGGGTCTGCAAAGAATACAATCCGCAGTGGCGAAATTAGCACTCAGCAGGCCACGAAGCTCATCTTCCACCATGGCTCTGAGAGAGCTGCACTGGCTCCCCCTTAAGGAAAGGGTCCAGTTTAAATCTTTATGTCTGATCTTCAGAGCAGTGCATAAGCTAGGACCTATCGCCCTGCAGGAAAAGTTCAGGTGGTATCAACCTAAGAGGCACCTTCGCTCCTCCAGTGCTGGCCTTCTGGCAGTCTCCAGGGTTAAACGGGCCAGAGCACGAGGGAGGGCTTTCAGCGTCGTGGGTGCATGCCTCTGAAATAAACTCCCCCTGAACTTTAGACTAGCAGCTACTCTATCAGAATTCCGGAAGAGCCTTAAAACCTGGCTCTTTCCTAAAACTTAGTTCTCTGCCTCCTATATTTTCGGCTATGCCTTTTTCCATCTAGGTTCCTATCTTCAGTCAGAAGCGCCAGGATGTCCGTAGGGCGACAGTCAGCGCTATATAAGTATCCAATCAATCAATCAATCAATCAATCAATCATCAATAATTGACTAAGTGGGGATCTATGTGTGTTTGTGTGACTCAGAGTATGAGTATATGCGGGTGTGTGGTGGTTTTGTTGAGTAAGAGCTTATTTGTGTGGGTATGTGTGCCAGTATTTCAATCTGTATGTGTGACTCAGTGTTTGGAAGGTGTGTGTGGATAGGTCTGACTGAATGTGTGTATAGGTTTACTTGTGTATATCTCCCTGTGAGTGTGAGTGAATCTGTCTATACAATTAATTACATGTGTGTTTTACTGTATGTGTGACAGTTTAAGCCATAAGAATGTATGTTTGTATATCCCTAAGTAAAAGAGGGAGTGTATGAGTGTGTTATTAAACATGTGAGGATATATGTAAGTGGACATATGCTTACATATATACTTATTAATTTCTCAATTTTCAAAAGATTGTTAAAGAGACTTATTTTTAAAACATTCTTTAAAGTTGCACAGGAGGCGCAAATAATACTGATCATATCACTATTTCTTCAACTATTTTAACTCTCCATTCTTTATCTTCTTCTTTCGAATTTTCTTCTCATTGCCACTTAAACATTTTATCAATTTACGTAAACTTTATTTTTAAATATCCTGTTTATGGAATCTTAAAAAAAGAAATTGAAGTGCTGCCCTCTATGTTCCAAACTTCATATGAGTGAAGGGCATTTGGAGCACTGAAAAGTGCATGAAAAAGAATGGCAGAGCCACAGAACAACCTTGGAGTAGATTACATCTATCTTTGGTTACATTGCTTGGTATAGTATGAGTAATTAAAATGTTTCGAAAATGGTTTAAAAAATGTTAGAGTACTTACATTACCTGTTTAACTATCTCACACAGACATACCTTGCAATACTGCCTACAGTTACCTTATATATTTGGTGAGAGACAGAGCTGTTTAGTAAAATGGTTCTTATGGGGAGAAAGTTTCATGTAGAATACACTTCATGTACTACTTACTATGTGATGTGTTTAGTAGGGAAGTATTCTCTTGTTAGAGACCTTTCCTTAAGCAAAAAAACCGCATAGTTTGCTTGAGTGGATTTTGGATTATGAGCACCCAGATCTGATGACTCTGCACTGTGATAGCAATGATCATAATAGAATCACAGGGGCTGAACTTGAAATCTAATGAAGGACACATTGGCATAGTTGATGGTTCTCTTTCTTCAACATTTGTCCAAAGATTGAGACCCGTGAGCAACATGTCAATAAAACAGTTTCAGCAAAACATTTAATTTATTGTTTTAAAGTATTTTGTTTCCAATGCATATCTGCAGGAATGTGTTAACCTATGTGTGTGCCTCTGTGTGTGAGTCTGGATGTGACTGTGTTAGATATGATATTGTGTGTTTGAGTATTTTACTTTATGTTTGTGTTGTGAGGGTGAGTGTGAGTTTCTGTGTGTGGGGTTGATTGTGTGGATGAGTATGTGTGTATATGGAATTGTGCACATGTAGCTGTCTGTGTGTCAATGATTGGGGGGTGTATGACTGTGTATATTATATGGGATTTTGAGGGTGGGTATGACTGTATGAGAGATGGTAGTGTGTTTTTGGGGCAGTAGTGAGTATGAGTGTGTAATGGTGTTCTGTGGTTGTGGCATTGTGTGGTTGTGTGGTTGTATGTGTGTGTGTGCGTTCTGTGGTATTCTGTCTGTGAGTGTCTGGGAGTGTTGTAAAGCAATGTGTGTGTGTATTATTGTGTGGATGAGTTTGTGTGAGGATTGTGTGAGTATGTATTGATGGGGCAAGGTCTCGGAGAGAAGAGACTTGCTCGGAGCAATCTGCTCATTTAACTTACTAACAAGTTATTAATAACGTTTTGTGGAAACTAATACGCATTTACACAAACACTTATGGGTTAGCGAAGCTTGCGTATGGATTTACTAATCCAGATAACATTAAAGAAGGACTAAAACTGCTTTAAGCGGGAAATCTGTTTTGTGCATGTGTCAACTACATCTACGTAGTATGACAAGGTAATGCTTGGAGGGAAAATCTGGCACAAGAGCAGAAGCTATTAACATGGCGGCTTGAGGATTCATGTGCATGGCACCTGCTTATCTGAAATTAGAGCAAGCTATTTTACTAATGCTAACATGGGGAGAAGTGTAATAAATAAACAGGGATAGAGTAGAGGTGGGTGGTATACAGTGCAAACACTTATTTTGAGAAATTAACATCTGTCTTTTGACTTTGATCATTAGTGCGTATTTGGGCCTTTCTTGCATAACTGAATAAGCTGAGTGACACAAAGTCTGCGCATACCCACTGAGGAAGTCATGAAGGTCAATGACACAGCAGTTGAAAGAAAGCCAAGAACAAGTGCCACAGCCTGGGAACGGATCGTGCAGAGTTCAGCAGTGAAATGTTCTATTCATTGTAATGTTTTAATGTTGCCATTTATATACATGTAGTATATGGGAATAACATGTATGAATAAAAAGTAAGGGGTTGGTTTTGCGAACAATGGTTTGACTAAATTTTGGGACATGTAAGCATGGTGTGATGAAGACCCCCCTTTGCCGGACCAATCAATTTTTTTATGTTCCTGATATTGAATCATTAATGGGTGGAATTTGCAGAACGAAAGATATCATTAAGATAGCTTTAGTTAGTTAGTCAGAACTGGATGGTTGAGAACTGAACGGTGTGAGTAGAGACATGCTGAATGCTGTAGAGAGAAGCTGATGCTGTGTTGCTGATGAAGAATCAATAGCAGAACCTGAAGCAGAACTTTCTATTGTAAATTAATTTGGGTTAGATTCAAAGATTGCTGTAGAATCTTGAGGAGGAAGAGAGTGTCAGAGAGGGGTGCGGCGCAACCGGCGGTATCTTAGAGACGGTAACTATCCTGAAGTCTTTGTCTCCTGAAATCTGTCTCAGGGGACCCCCATCAGCCCTTTGGCCAGGGGGTTGATCTTCCACACCATCCTTGGTAAAAATAATTTTCTGTTATTTGCTAATGTTTCAATTTTTTCTCTCTGTCCTCTCCCTTTCCGGCCTCAATTATTGCGTGAGTCAGAGATAAATGTATTGTGTTTATTAATTGAATTTTCTCTCCTATGAATGATTATGACTTCACTGTATTAAGATTGTTCACATGCAACTATAATTTTAGATAAAGATTTGAAAACTTCTTCAGTCTGTGGTGATTTTCTTAAAGTATAGAAAGTTAGTTTATGTTAATTATCGCCATCAACTAGTTTCAACTAATGGTCCATCTACCAGAGGAAAGAACTTGTTGATCTGCGAAGGGTTAGTTGAAAATTGAACAGAGGTATTGAATAAAACTAATCTTAAACAGTTTGTGAAAATATCTAAAAACTTGACCCACCAGCGGTTTGTCCACTGTGAGTTTTATGGGCCCAGGTGGGTATATGGTGGTGGAGTATCTGTTGTTGGTGAACCGTAAAGTTGCAAAATTGTCTGTGTGAGGTGCTAGCCTTGGGAATGCCAGATAATACAAAATAATTAGCATTATTCTATTGTGAAAAAGAGAGTTGTGCACTTTCAGTTTTGACTCAAGGATATGGACGGATCCGACGTTCAGTGGCGTATTTCTCTGCCACTTTGGATCCAGTGGCTTCAGCTTTACCTGGCTGCTTGAAAGCAGTAGCTGCTACTATGACTGTATGGGAGATGGTAGTGTGTTGTTGGGGCGGTAGCGAGTATGAGTGTGTAATGGTGTTCTGTGGGCGTGGCATTGTGTGGTTGCAAGTGTGTGCGTTCTGTGGTATTCTGTCTGTGAGTGTCTGGGAGTGTTGTATAGCTATCTGTGTGTGTGTGTCATTGTGTGATTGAATTTGTGTGAGGATTGTGTGAGTATGTATGACTGTGTGACTGTGTGTGTGCGACTGTATTGGATTGTGTGGTTGTGTGAGTGTATCTTTTTTAAAAACTCCCCAACATTTGTGTGTTTGATAGAGGGAGAGAGAGTGTGTGTGTGGGTTTGTGTACTTGTGTCTGTGTGCATATGCGTTTGTGAGGGTGTAAGTGTGGCTCTGTGTATTGGATTGTGATGGTGGTTGCATCTCTGTGTGGGGGTGGTTGCATATATGAGTGTATGAGGTATTGTGGGGTTTATGTGTGCATATGGTTTTATGGGATAGTCTCTGAGTATCTGGGGTGTGGTGTAGGTAGCTGTGTGTCATTGTGTGGGTGTATGTGTATAGGTGTATGTGTGTGGCGATGTGTGGTTGATTATGTGTGTGAGGGCTTGTATATATGTCTTTATGTGTGTGTGTGACTGCATTAACTATAACTCCTTCCTTTCCCAGGCACTGGTTATACCTTTGCATAGTACATCACTTACAGCATGTGAAATCATAGCATTCATAACAACACATAACTTCTCAAATTATATTATTTCTCCCAACACAGTGCTTGGTAGAGTGGCAAGTTATAGTTAGTGTTGTGTGGTTATTGAGCTGAAACGACTGTGTAACAAGGTCTACTACTTATAATTATTTGAAGGTGGTGGATAAATTGTAAATCAACGTTATAACTATAACTTTAGAATGTTTCAAGTTTGTGTAGTTTAACCTTGCTTTGTATAGGGAAAATAAGTTTTCCTTACTATAACTAAGCTTTAACCTTTGGTTTTGTTATTGAATTTCAATGTTTAAAAAAAAAATGTGTTTTAAATCGTAGAGTCCAGTATTAAAAGTGAAGAGCTGTTATGTGGAGTGTGGTACAGTATAGTGAAGGAGAGTGTTGTAAATGCTGCTATCATAGACCGGAGTATTGCAAATTGGAATCAAGTGGAGTGTATTAACGTTTTATAAAGTGTAGTGACATGGTGTCTCATATAGTGGAGTCATGTATCATAGACTGGAGCAGCGAGTTGTAAAGTGAAATGGCGTGTCGAACAGTAGAGTAGGGTGGTGTAGTGTGTTAGAGAGTTTTAGAGGAGAGTAGGGTGAAGTAGAGTGTCATAGGGTGGAGTATCGTGAAGTGCAGGGTCATAGAGTATAGTGGAGGAGAGTGTCATAGAGTGGAGTGGAGTGTCATACCATCTCATATAGTGGAGTGGCATATCGTAGAAGGAAGTTGAGTGGCGTGTCATCGAGTGTTATACAGTGTATTACTCTGGTGTACAGTGGATGGACATAGCGTGGAGTACAGTGCAATAGAATGGCTTTGAGTGTAGTACAATGTTGTAGAGTGGATTTGCACAAAATGGAGTAGAGTGTCGGACAGTGGAGTGATGTAGAGTGTAGTGTAGTACAGTGGTGTAGAGTGGGATAAAATGTAGTAGTAGAGTGGAGCATAGTGGAGTGAACTAGAGTGGGGTAGTGTAGATTGGAGTAAAATGTCAGAGCGGAGTGGTGTGGAGTGTAGTAAAGTAGAGTGGCATAGTATACACTGAAGAAATTATAATGCCTTTAAGCAACTTTAGGCCACAAATGATAGTTTTGCAACATAAGTATAACTATAATTTTAATTTGTTATGTTAAATTAGTCCATTAGTTAAAACGTTCTGTCTGTCTGTCTGTCTGTCTGTCTGTCTGTCTGTCTGTCTGTCTGTCCAGACAGACAGACAGACAGACAGACAGACAGATAGAGAGATTGTGTGAGTTAATGTTTTAACTAATGGACTAATTTAACATGTCGCTTATCACTAACCCTGGGCGTAGAGTGCATAGTGGGTCTACGCGAAGCTACGCAAAGTGGGCGAGAAACTACGCCCACCTGCGCACTTCGCGTAGCCCCACTACGCGCCGCATGCCCCCCTCCCCTGCATACCTAATTTTAGCAAATGGGCACATAAAAATAAATAAAAGGCACTTACCTTGTCCGCGGCGTCCCGTGGCTCCCTCTGCTCGGCCGCGCATGCGCATTGGTTATCAGACAGCAGCGTGAACGAGCAGAGGGAGCCCCGGGACACCGCGGACAAGGTAAGTGCCTTTTCTTTATTTTTATGTGCCCATTTACTAAAATTAGGTATGTTCGGGAGGGTGGGAGGGAGGCGGGTGGCGGGCAACTTCGCTACGCCCAAGGAGTGGGAGTAGTGTTGCCTGCTTCAGCTACTTTGCAAAGGGCGAAGTAGGCGACACTACGCCCACTTCGTGGGCGTGGCGAAGTCCTTCGCCCAGGGTTACTTATCACATCTTTCAAAAGGTCTGTAAAATAGCCTTATAGCCTGCCGTAGCGGGCTATACCGGCTATTAAAGACCCGCTCTGCTCCAGCGTTAAAAGCCCGTGCCGAAGGCGAGGGCCTTTCACAAGAGAGCGTACCTTCAATAGCCGGTATAGCCCAGCTACGAAGGGCTATAAGGCTATTAGAACATTCTGCCACTAGAGGCCAGAATGTTCTAACAAATAAAGCAAAGGCCTCGCGAAGCCCGAGGGAATTTAAATCTCCTCTAGCACGAGAGGTCTTTGCAAAAACATTGGAATGTTGCTTTGCTGGCCTTTACCTGCCCATAGAAGCATGGAGCACTCCATTATCTTCAATGGAGTGTTCCACATTCCAATGTTCTAAGTTTGGTTATAGATCAGTGTTACATGCTCAACATGACAAATGTAATAACATGTTGCTGTGGGATCATTAAATGGAAAATTATAAAAATAAGTTTAATTGTTAAAATTGTTTTAATCAAGGAAAACTACAAGAACCAGACAGAGAAGATCATTAGTACATTTGAGCTGCTGAAGCAGTTTCTGGACAAGGAAAAGCAACAACTTCTCAGCAAACTGGAAAAGGAACATGAGGAGAATATGAAGAAGACGCAAGAGAAACTGACTGAGCTGGAGCTATCACAATCTACCCACCGGGGCCTCATCGCGGATTTAGAGGAGAAGTGTCAGCAACAAGATGTGGACATGCTGAAGGTAAGCCTGTGAATGTTCAAAGCACGTTTGCTTGCAGTCATGAGCAGACCTTGTTGGTATGGGAAGGAAAGCCCTTTGTAGCTCTAGACTGCATGTTCCCCATGCCATAGGTCATTTCCCCAAAGGGTGCTCACTACAGACTTTCCCTGTTACATGGATTGGGACACTAGCGTGGTGTTGTAGCAGTGGGCACACTAAGAGACCCCTCTTTAGGAGAGTGGATCATAGGGTGTCAACACAGGCTTTGTGTGACAGGCAATAGTGGCAGCTTTACCTGTCTTAAACACTTTACTGCCAGTCTACTTTTTTTTTATTTTCGTTGGTTCATAGATGAAAAGGAAATTATTTCTATCTGCATGGTTGATGTGTGGGAATGTGAGGATCGGTGTGCATGGCAAACATCATATGAAATGGAGCCCATTTTGGCTTTCTGATGTGTCCAGCAACCTTTGATGGTGGACAATGTCTGCCTTTTGTGTAAAGCCACCCAGACCATTGTGAACTGGGAAACCTGCATCGTTGACATTCCTTCCCTTCCCCCTGTGTCCTTTTATTGACACAGCATCCCATCTTCTTTCCTCATCTGCTTCACAAATTATTTGATCTGGATTTTAGGGTCGAACAAACATCTATACCAGAGTTTGCAGAAACAAGCTCAGGAAAGGCACCTCAGATCAAGCAGCATTTGAAGACTCTCCTCATTTTCAAACTGTATAGAAGAGCTGATCACGGTAAATTAGGGAAATCCAAGATGGCGGGTTGAAGTCGCCACGGAGGTGTAGCGCAGCTGGAGGCTCCCTGCTCCCCTATCAATCACGAAAGAAAACTTCTGAAAATTACTTGGAGAACTCAAAATGAGACCGAATAACCTAACAAGCACTTCCAAGGACGTCCCAGTCCGTAGGATCGTGGCTCGGCTGCTTTGGTCTCTCGCCATCAACCATTCTCTCAGCTGCCCCGTGTGCCGTGAATGCACCAACGAATGGCGAGGTGCTGACTTCTTCAGCAGTGCTTACTATGGCACCCAAAAATGCACCTAGATTGACAAGGGCGGGTAAGGGTGCTGCGACGGAGATTTTAACCGCTACAGACGGGGGAGACATTGTAGCTGGAAAAGTACCGAAGGCGGCGGCGGCAGGTGCTATGCTTGCTTCCACACCCCTGCTAATCTCCGAGAATCCCGACGGGCAGCTAGGTAAGCAATTCATTTGTGCCCCATTGTTTACGGTAACAGATAAATTAACGAATGCCAACGGCGGTGCAGGGAACAATGCCTGTGTTGGAAACACTGTTGCTCCCCTTAAGAACGATGTTGCACTAATCTCAAACACAGATGGAGCTTATAATAGCACCGTTCTCAAAGTTAATATCACTAAGCTGTCTAACGGGGCTAGTTTAGACTCTGATGTAACAAACAAGGGGCTGCCCAGCAACAGAGAATATATTAATTTGTGTGCTGAGAAAGACTCAATGGCTACCAGTGGAGCAACTATAGAAGATTCCGACACTTGTGAAAATGCATCTAGACCTGCTAAGTGTGTTAAACTAGTGTCTGCACTTTCACAAAGGGATGACCAAGCAGAATGAATGAATGAATGAATGAATGAATGAATGAATGAATGAATGAATGAATGAATAAAGTATTTAATAAAGCGCACGGTAGACTCTCATCTAAGCCCAGAAGCACTCAGCATGACTCCTTCGGCCGAATCTGAGACTTTTGAATCTATAGGAGATCCTGTTGCAAAAGGGGAATTGGAGATGATGGATTGGACGATGAACAGTGCCGCTGCCAACTTCAACGGGGGTGATGAATGTTCAAATGATAAATATGAAGAGCTGCTAGAGGAAGATGATTTAACCAGCTCCCCTGCAAATGTGGCAAAACAATTAGGGCGTAAAAAGGGGAAGTCTAAAGCGAAGAATAAATCAAAGAAAGGGAAGAATACTAATGTTTCTACTCTCTCCACTACAAGTTCCACCTCGAATATACGAGGGAAGCCTATCAGCAAGGAGAGTCCTCTTCGTAAATGGATTCAGGCAAAAGGAGGGGTTAAGAATATGGTACTACGCTTATCTGGCAATAGCGCCACGGAGGGGGAACATTCGAAAGATTGTGCTACAACTGGTGATCATAATTCACCTCCTCCCATCTCACCTGTTCTGCCGGCAGTTTCACTAACATTGGCAAGCTCTGTATCAATTCCTTTAAATGAGATTGAAACTTTGTCGGAATCCAGCTGTGCTATAACAACAACAACATCAATCAAAACAGTTGCCACAATGGAAACAAATTAAACAGATCCTGCCGCCCTACTCATAACCTCAATTGCTACAACAGATAATCGTGATAATGATAATGTCATCAACAACACTAGTTTGCCGGCTCTAGCAGCTATAGAAAATCCAGAGGCTAACTTCTCCCATTTTGATATGATATTAAAGACCCTAATGGAACACCAACAGAAAGCACAACAGCACTTCCTACAGCTGAGAGAAGACAATAGTAAGATGCAAAATTCTTTATCAGAAGTGACCAGCAAGCTTGGTGAGATTATACAAGCAAAAGAAGATCTTCAACAAAGGGTGGTGGGGGTTAAAGAATTATCTGCTCACACAGAGGCTTTAACCCTTCAACATGATACGCAGATGGTGAACTTACAGAGAAAAATAGAAGACATGGAGAATCGTCAAAGAAGGCAAAATCTCAGACTTTTTGGCATACCTGAAGGATCAGAAGGGGCAGATCCATAAGCTTATATCGTTAAATTATTCCAGAAGGCCTTTCCAGATTTGGCAGACTGGGACTGGGATTCACAGCTCTAAAGACTACATAGACTTCCAATAACTTACAGAAACCGAGAGAGCAAATTTCCCTGCCCTTTTTTGATCTATTTTGGTAATTTTTTACTCAGGCAAGCTGTAGCGTTTAAAGATAGGCCTAACACTCCTGTCACAATAGAGAATATTACTTTTTTTGTCAGATCTGATTTGAGTAAGGCCACAATGGAAAAAAGGTGGAAATTACGTCAGCTTATTGATCCTTTCAAAGCACTGGGGGGGCAGGCGTTTCTCCAGGAGCCAGCTCTTCTCAAAGTGGTTAAGGGTGGCCACACATATTCTTATACTGATGTTAGAGAAGCGGAGGTAGCACTCTCTAAATTTGGTTAAAGAATATCAAGGGGGAAAAGAATGTTAACTTCGTATCAAAAATCCTAGTGTTGACCTGGAACTTGACTTGACTTGGTATATTGGTATATTGGAAACCTGGCTTTCTTCTTTTTCTTTCCATGTTTGCTACTATGACAGGAGACGCTAGTTTAGGAGGGCGAGCATTGCATCTTTTTTTGCTCCAGTCTGTCTCTTTGTCTGTTTATCTCTTTATTCATATTCTTTTATTCATTATTTTTTGTTCTCTTTTATTTTTCTTTCCTTTGGCTGATACTTCTCTGATAGTTCTCTGATTAGAATAAATTGTAATTGACTGAAATCATTAAAGAAAATTATTAGTTTATGTTCTTTTGTGAACAGGGGTCGGGGGGGGGGGCGGACTCCGATGCTGCCTCTCCTGCAAGGCTGCCCTTCCAGCGGCAGCAGGAAATGGAGGGGTGTTTTCCCCTAAGGGACAAATGTGTGGGGAGTAGTATGGTTTGGGGTAGGGCGGGTTGGGCCTTTGGGGAGGGTAAAAATTGACAACACGAGAATTAGAACTATGGAAGAAGATTACGGTGAAATATTCCTATTTTTGTACGGAGCAGAAGGATGCAATCTATTTAGGAAATGTATCTGTTTAGATGTTTAGCATGGAATGTCGCAGGCCTTAACAGCAAGACCAAGAGGCGCTTAGTCCAAGAAGAGATAAAAATGTATAACCCCCATATAGCCTTACTATCAGAAACTCATATCTGTTATAAAGATAGTAAATTATTAGGGCAATTAGGGTACGAGCTAGTTGTTTGTTCTACATTAGCTGCCTCTATTAGAGGGGTTGCCATTCTGAAACAAAAGCAATTAAGACTAGAAACTATTAAAACTGCTGTCGATAAGGGGGCAAATGGGCAGCCGTTCAAATAGACTTGGTAAATTGCAAATATGTTTTTTGTGTCGTATATGGACCTAATATTGATGATCCAGCTATGTTTGATTGTCTAAATGTCGAATTGTTGGACTGGGAAGGAGAACTTATTATTATGAGCGATTTTAATTGTGTAATGAATTATGAGTTAGATACCACCAGGCGCGGGCGCCTTCCAACGGATGCGCAAGACACGAGCTGCAATATTAGAACTAAGCCGACTACATAATATAAAGGATGCCTGGCGGACTATATACCCCAACTTAGGAGGGTATACTTACTATTCTGCGCCCCATAAACTATGCTCACGTATAGATATGGCCTGGGTTTCGGATAGGACTCTAGACTCTACTACTATAGAGATATGTCCAAGGGTCACCATCAGACCATAACCCTATCCTTCTTGTCTTCAACATCGCATCAAAGAAACAGGGCCCAAGGCTATTTACATTCCCTAGATATTTATTACTAGAATCAGTATTCATCTCACGACTCAAAGAACATATTATAGAATTTATAAAAATGTATCTCAATTCTACTTCACCTATTTTTGTTTGGGATGCCTGCAAGGCTAGTATTAGGGGCTTTGCCCAACAGTTTATTTTGAGACAGAACTTAGAGCGTAGAAACGAGATTAAAATCATGATGTCTAACATTTTGTCATTAGAAAATCATTTAGCGGAAGCCCTGCGCCAAGGTTCGCAAAATATTGTCGAATTAAGACTTAAAATAGTGAGTCTTCAGTCTGCCATGAAAAGCATACTCAGAGAGAAAAGTAGTATTAAACTCCACAAATATCATCTGTCTCAATATGAGAATGGTGACAAAATTGGGAACATTTTGGCTTGCAAAGTTGCTGATGAGAAGGCTAATACATTAATCAAGTCAATTAAGGGACCGAATAATACTATTTACAACCAACCAGTACAGATAATGGAGCAATTTGTTAATTATTATAGTAATCTGTATACCCCTGAAAATTATCCTATTGTGAACAGTGTACAAACGTACATCAATAATAATCTGATGAATGATAGAGAAATAGAAGGAATGGGGCAATTGGTTGAAAATATCACTAATACAGAGATAAGATTTTGCGATTGCATCTCTTCCCTCAGGCAAGGCTGCGGGGGAGGATATGCTACACATAGCACTTTATAAAATATGTATTGATGAATTACTCCCTCTTCTCAGTTTAGTTATTAATTTGATCGGTGAAACTGGAAAAGCTCCTAATTCGTGGAATACTACCAAGATAGTGTTTTTCTTAAAAAAGAATGAACCTCCTAATGAGTGTGGGTCATATAGACCGATATCACTCAACGCGGATGCAAAAGCATTTGCGAAAGTTTTAGCCATGCGACTTGCCCCCCTAATGCCAAAATTAGTTAATCCACAACAACATGGATTTATTATTGGTAGGGACACCACAGCCCATGTAAATATTTCGATAACCGCCTTCGATGTAGCGGCGGCGGCGGTCAGCTCCACCCCACTCGGTATGATATTGTTGAACGCTGAGAAAGCTTTTGACCATCACCACCCCCTTTTATACCGCTTTTGGCCGCCATAAGTGTGGCAGGGTATGCTCAGACGTGAGTCCCTTGCTCACTTTGCCACTGGATTCAAGCAAGCTGGGCTGAAGACGGCTGGAATGCCAGAAACCGGTCCTCGGAAGCTTGTTTCCGGTCCAGGGAAGACATGGCTTGGCAGTAGGGGCTGGACTGTTCCCATGAGGCACAGGGTCAGACTGATTTGCATATAGCCATGTCTGAACTGGGGTGGCAGAGTGGGCTAAAGAACGGTGATGGATTAAACCCAGATCTTTTGACTGGGTGTGAGTGTTTGATTGATTCGTATGCTCCGTCCATCACCACCCCCTTTTGTACCGAGTGGGGTGCAACTACATTTGGGCTGCAATGACGGCATACGGCTTTAAGGGACAATATCTAAGATGGATGCAGGCATTATATGATCATCCTACTGTGAAAATCAGCTATGCTGGCATGACATCCTCTAACTTTATAATAGCTAGGGGCACTCGGCAAGGGTGTCCTTTGTCACCCTTGCTGTTTACACTCTCTATCGAACCATTTATCAACACACTACAGGCCCACTCCAGTATTGTTGCTTTTGAATATGGTCTAAATTCTCTTAAAATTACGGCTTACACTGATGATATCGCTATATATTCTACTGATGTGGCAAAAGCTTTATCAGGGATAACAGAGGAGGCTAATAGCTTCGGGGCAATCTCTGGATACAAATTAAATATAAACAAAACACAGGTTATAGTGAATTACAAACCTCAGGCCCCTGTCCAAGGGATATGCAGGACCGCTACCTATTTAGGGATTAAGATTTCATCTACAATAAAAGAAATAATTACACTTAACTATGACTCTTTACTAAAAGAAGTGTCAGTTCTATTGAAAAAATGGCATAATGTCCCTCTCAGTCTTGAAGGTCGAATTAATTTAATAAAAATGAAGTTATTGCCAAAATTCCTTTATTTATTTAGATCAATTCCTTTACGTGTTAATAATCTTTACTTTAAAAAACTAGAAGGGATCTTTAGCAGCTTTATCTGGGGTTACAAAAAAGCTCGTAGATCGATTTCCTTGCTTAAGCTCCCAATTAACAAAGGAGGGTTAAATTTCCCCGATTTTAGATTATACTTTTTTGCAACTTTTTTTGGTTGCCTTCGTAGCCTACTTAACTCTAATAACCAGTTTTTTTTCATCCATTTATGCTGGGCATAGATTCCAACCAGTTCTTAGCAAGAGTAAACAACCCTAACTACTTTAAAAGGGTTAAATTTAAGACTGCAAGGGAGACAGCCAGAATATGGAATCTGATTCTGACTCTCTGTAAGACTTCTTTTTATCATCCTAAACTGCTGTTGTGGGGAAATCCGGGGCTTCCCGGAATCTTTAACGATGGTGCAGGGACCACATGGGCCAACTATGGTATCACTACCTTAGGGGATTTTTATGGTTCTGGTGGATTCTTAGACTTTGCAACACTTAAACTTCTTTACAATTTGACAGATTCTTTGCAGTTTAAATATATGCAAATTCTGGATTTTTTCATCCGCAAGATGAAGTTGATTGAAATCTCGGATTCGGATATTTGGACTTGTCTGTACTCTGAAATCACTAATAAGTGAGGGCTACAAATGCCTTAATCAATACAAGGTGGATGACTTTATAAAACTTGCCACAAAGTGGACTATAAGACTAGGCACTAATATAACTTCTAATCAGATTTCAGCCTCACTTTGTAGCATTAATCGTGTGGTTCAGTCCTCTAGTTTAAGGCTCCAGCTATATAAAACTATATGTCTCTTATATTATACCCCACAAAGAATATCAAAATGGTCTCAAAATAGCCCATCAAATAATCGTTCTAAATATCCCAAATGCGATCTAATGGCGGCAGACTTAGAACATATGTTTCTCTTATGCCCGGCATTGTCTGAGTTCTGGTCTGGATTCGAAAACATTCTTAATCAGAAACAGATAATTCTTTCTCCCTTCTCAGTGAGCACCGTTTTATTAGATATACCATCAATAATCTGTCCATATAAAGATCTAATCACTATTTTATTTTTGTGTGCCAGATTGACTATTGCTAGGGCTTGGATTTCTTTAAAACCACCGCACATTATGGAATGGTGGACTCTGGTTAATGAAATTTACACCATAGAGTTAGCATTAGCTAAAATAAGGGGAGTGCGATCGATGATGAAACTGGATAAAATTTGGGGAATATTTTCATAACCATATTGTAACATCTCCTCTGTGCTTAATGAATTTTGAGGCTTATCAATTGTGAAGGCTGCAAATTTATTTACTTTATTAGTTTAATATAAATGTATGACTGATTGAATTCCTTTGATCCGGCAAAATTGTATCTCTGTATGGATTTGTTATCATTCTATTGTTTCACTTTAAATTCTTCTTAAATGATTTTTCTGGGTTTTTTTCCCGTGTTGTCAATAAAAGTATATTTTAAAAAAAAAGAAGAGCTTATTGTTGGGCTCTGGGGATAAATACTGACCGGCCTAAACATACCTTGTTCCAGGATCATTTAAGATGTAGGGCAGGGCAGGGCTGTAACCCATCACTATTGAACAATGGCTTTAACCCAGCCCCTGAATCTGCTAATTTCTGACCTCCATTTAGCAGGCTGGAGATAAGGGATTTAGAGGGTAATCTTGAGTTTAGTGGACCATAAATTGGTGGTGCTCCCACATCATACGTTGTGGTAACCCAGCTCTTTTAGAGTCAGGGGAAGAGCTTGATTAATACTGTAGAACAGTGACTGTCTCTATTGGCCTCTCTGCCACAGGACTGCCAGATCATACTGAAGTCAGACAGCTGTATTAGGCGCTCCCACAACATTTGCCTGTATGTAACCCCTGTGAGCCATAGCAGTCGCAGACAGGAACATTGCTCCATTGTCCCCTTATGAGAAGAAAAAACTTCCTGCATTTAGGCATCATAAGAGGATTTATTTTTTTAGAAGAACTCCTGCTTTGTGAATGTATACCTGAAAAACAAAAAATACATTCTTCAGAGTGGGCACATCAAGCACAGCTCCCATAAAGTTACTCTGTTTTCAGAGCAACCACTGCAGCATCTAAATATCTGGTCAGTCTTCTGCAAAGGGAGCAGAGGCTATACCCTTCTCTGACCCAGCAGGCTGGTGGCCTGCCCACCAGACTCTGAATCTGACCTTGAGTCTTGGTTAGGTTTCCTTCTAAATGCTGTGCTGCACTGACTGGAGAGGAGACTGGCTCTGCCTTTTGGGAAGAGGATTGCTGGATTCCATCCTACAGAGGAGAGCCTGCCATCGAAGGCGTTCATCAGCCCAACTCCTAGAGAACCTTGAGGTTGCCCCTCCGCTGTGCAGGAAGGGTTGCTGACTACAGAGTGCTGGTGTCTACCTTTAGTTGCCCCCACAAGAGTGCAAGGACCACATCTGTGTCTTCTCCGGGAGTGGAGGCAGTAAGATTGGCAGTTAGGTGAGGCCATGCTGCTCCCAGCGCCGCAATCAAAGTGTAGATCCATTGTACGGTTGTGGAGATGTGTCCAGGACTCATGGCCAGCCAAGCACCGAGATATTTTAACTGTGAAGTGCAGCGGGCAGCTTATGAGATATTAAGGGTATCTGATTTCAGCAGGAAGCTCTGAAACATTTAATGCACTAACATCATGGTTTTAATTTGATTATCTATGAGGCTGGGATTTTTCTTCCTGGTTCCCCTCTTTGTGTGGCTAGATTGATTAGTGTTACTGATTCTGAGTGGGTTCAATCTAGGGTCCTTCAATTTGGATGGTGTCTTTGTTTTGGGTCTGTCCGGTTTCTGTGTTCAAGTGCAGAAATCCTGCAACAACTTGCTGTCTTTGTGGTGGTGCACACCGGCCTGCTCCATAATATACACCAATATATTACTCCTTTCAAGCGTAATGACTGAAGAGTTTGACGCTGAACTGTATCTAGTGGGAACTGAGTTTAAGTGGTAGCCTTATTGATGGAATTGTTGTTTGCTGAGTCTAGCCCTCACCACTTGCTTGGGTGTGTCTAGGACTGCTTGGTCTTACTAGCCTGTGATAGTTAGGTGCTAAAGAGAAGTACTTACAATCCAATTTGGGATTTAGCAGTATGGTGCCCCCTGGACACTAATGCTAAATGGCTAGATGTGTCTCTATTGGAGCATGGTAAACCCTGATTGCCATGAAACCTTCCACACTAGATCTAACAGTACATTTGATAATCAAGACATTATTTAAATGTCATGTTCAGTATATAGAAGAAATAACATGAACACACGTAGAATAAAATGGAAAGGTACTGTTAAGTGTATCCTATGATTTCAAGTGGCTGCTGCTCTTAAGTTATTGCAGATAATTACAGTCGATATAGGCATGCATTGGAGTAAATTATTGTAAGTGTATCTCCCTCCTGGAAATTCAGCAGTATATCACATCTAGGCAGTGCAAAATTTGTAAAAAAAAAAAAAACTTTAAAAAAAGTAGGTATTCAGGCCCTTCTCAAGAGGCCGGTGGAATGCACCACCTATTACCCCTACGAGCTCTGACAGTACCAGCACAACTACTAATGTTCACACAAGTGTGACAATTCTAACTATTCTGCCCCAAAGCTATCAGAATGACCTGGATGGCAGGTATTATTAATTTTTATGTATATTGAATCATTAAACACATTTGCTGTGCTCACCTCAAATTTAGACAAACCGTACCCCTGTGTGGTGGCCTGTCCTTTGTGCTGGTGTTGAGAATTAAGTGGCGCTGCAGAGTGCTAGCTCAAATTAAGCAGTGCATCTAGGTCATATGTAGGACACAACTTTACCACTAAAAGACTTGTAAATGGGAACTTTGTATCTGCTTTTGTCAAACCTCACTCCTGTACCAAATACTTTGATGTGCTTGTTTTTTATGCTAATTCATCCTCTACTCTGTCTGATCTGTTTAGCTCTTTCGAACCAACGCACAACAAAGGCCATCTATTAGACACCGTCCTCAGTAATGACCATAGGCTTCATGTAGGCCTTCCAATCCCTTTCCCTGGATGGACCACCTGTTGGTACCGCTAGTCTGGGAAATCCCGAACCCCCCTCGGCCCCATCCCTTTGCCACACTAATGGGGAGGAATTGGTCGAAGGTATCAGCTAACCAATGGACAAATTCCCTCTTAGCCACCCCTCTACTTTCAGGGGATGACCCAGATTCACTTAATAAATATTTCAATGAGTGGATACAGACCTCATTGGACTCTGTGGCCCCCTTGAAAATTCTCAAGAAAAAAACTAAGTCATAAGATGCACCGCGGTATACTCCTAAACTGAAAGAGTTAAAGCAAAGTTGTAGGAAATTAGAGAGGAATTGGAGACAGACCATAGGGGCACACGACAGAAATCACACTGGCCGAAATCACACTGGCACAATCTGTGTTTTACAAGCAAAAGATAAGGATGGCAGCCAACGCCCGAGGGAAATCTTCTGAATTGCCAAAACACTGATTAAAACTCAACCAAACCCCCCTGACCCAAAAGAAGCCCAAAACGGCTGCGACAAGCAGGCAGAGTACTTTCCCCAAAAAATACAGTCCATCTCCCTTTCCTTTACTTCAAATGAACATAATCCCCCGGACGCGCAAAACACCCCCGCAAACTCCAACTGCCAGCTAGTGGAAATTCCACTGCTTAATGAGGACTCCTTGAACGCAATAATGTTAAAAGTGTCATCAGGCTCTCCCACTGACCCTGCCCCCCGTGCCATCTGCTGACGGTTGCGGACACTATTAGACCATTCTTATTAAACATCTTGAATACCTCTATCACTACAGGAACTGTACCAAAGGCATGGAAGTGTGCGCAGGTCAGAGCACTACTAAAAAAACCTAACCTCGACCCAGCAGCCATGGCTAACTATCGTCCGATCTCTCTTCTCCCATGGGTGACCAAGCTGCTTGAGAAGCATATCAATTCCACTCTTGTTAACCATCTGGAGGCTAACAACTTACTCCATGACTCTCAAGCAGGCTTCCGCCCAAAGCTGGGGACTGAGGTCACCTTGTTAACAGTAACTGAGTTAGCCCGGAAGCACATGGATCAAGGCGGCACTACGGCAATTATGCTGTTAGACCTGAGTGCCGCCTTTGATACCGTGGATCATAATATCCTGGTTCTTCGCTTAAAACATCTTGGAGTCGCAGGCCAGGCCCTCACCTGGCTACAATCCTTCCTAGGCTAGACGGCCGGACGTTCCAGGTATCGGAGGGTGCCACCCAATCCAAAGCATGGCCCCTCAACCGGGGAGTGCCCCAGGGCTCCTCCCTAAGCCCTACCCTTTTTAATGTCTATATGGAGCCTCTGGCAGAGATAGTGCATCCTTTTGGTTTGAAATTGTAACCTATGCAGACGACACCCAATTAGTGGTGGCCCTGAACCACCCTGAGGGCACGCCCAGTAACCTGGGCAGCTGTCTAGAAGCAATAACCAAATGGATGGCACTCTCCCATTTAAAACTGAATGGGGAAAAAACGGTACTGATGTTCCTGGGAAAATCCGTTTCACCTATAGCCACCATTGACTGGCCGACCTGCATGGGTGGGCCTCCAGAACCTAAAGACCAGATCAAAAGTCTGGGAATATGGCTTGATAACAACTTAAGCTTTAACCCCTCCCATGCTTGTGATGGAACCGTTCCGTCACGAGCCTCGGGTGGGCTGTGCTGGTGACGGAACGGTTCCGTCACGGCCCGCTCGCCGCACCTGTGCGGCGCGTTCTATTGAGCGGGCAGGGCCGTGACGGAACCGTTCCATCACAAGCACAGCTCACCCCCGGGCCGTGACGGAGCGGTTCCATCACGAGCATGGGACCGCCGCGCGGCCGCCCTGCCCCCTTAGCGCTGCGGCGGAATAGCCGCCGCAGCGAAGGGGTTAATCAGCAAGCCACCAAACTCTCTGCCACATGCTTCGGCCTGATGAGGATGCTGAGAAAAATCTTGCCTCTCCTCCCTTTTCAGGCCCGGAGGATAATGGTGCAGTCAATTATCCTGTCCCGCCTGGACTACGGGAACGCCCTCTATATGGGCGCTCTGGTAAGCTCTGTCAAAAAGCTCCAGGTCACCCAGAATGCGGCTGCACGTCTCCTCCTCGGACTTCCCCGAAGACATTCAGGCACTGCCGCCATGAGAAAACTGCACTGGCTGCCCATACAGGCCAGGATAAAATTCAAGGCGATGTGCATAACGCACAAAGCTATGTGGCAAAAAGGTCCTGCAATGATCTGCTCCTTAGTCACTCCGTACCACCCTCCTAGATCACTACGTTCCACTACAACCTTTCTAGCTTCAACAAAAAAACCTCAAACGAGCTAGGTGGGGAGGCCGTTCCTTTTCGTGAAACGCTGCCTCCGACTGGAACTCCCTGCCTCTCACTTTGCGCAGCGAACCGGATCTTCTTAAGTTCCGCAAAAACCTGAAAACATTCCTCTTTCAGTAATAATCAGTCTGGCATCTTTCCCCCCTCCCGTCCGCAGCGCTACGAGGCCTCCGGGTAGAAATGCGCTTTATAAAACTCCATTTCATTTCATTTAATTTCATTTCCTATTCTACTTGTAGAGCCTAAGAACACATAGAAAAAGTGAAAAAAACACTTTTAACTCATATTGCTTTATTTTTCAGACTGAGGGAAAAATGTCACAAAGTGTCTGAGACTACAATATTGCAACTCTATTATGTTGTGAGTGAGCGCACCTCCCCTTCATCATAGCTATGCTACACCTGTTGTCCTTTCAATCAATCAATCAATCAAAGCATTTGTAAATCGCACAACTTACCCATGAGGGTCTCAAGCTCTAAGGGGTGGGGGGATGCTGCTACTGTTTGAAAAGCCTGGTTTTGAGGAGTCTCCTGTAGGTCTTGGGTCTGCCATAGGCGGATGGGGAGGGTGTTTCATGTCTTGGCGGCGAGGTGGGAGAATGATCCTCTCCCGGCGGTCACTCTTCGGAAGCGGGGGACAGTGGCGAGGGCGTGGTAGGCAAGCAGAGCTGGCGGGTGGGGGTGTAGAAGCTGAGTTGGCTGTTGAGGTATGCTGGTCCGGTGTTGAGGAGTGCTTTGTGTGCGTGGGTGAGGAGCTTGAAGGTTATCCTCTTGTTGACGGGGAGCCAGTGCAGGTCTCTCAGGTGGGGTGTGATGTGGCTGCGGCGAAGGATGTCGAGGATCAGGCGTGCGGAGGCGTTCTGGATGCATTGGAGCCATTTCAGGAGTTTGACCGAGGCTCCTGCGTAGATGGCATTTCTATAGTCCAGTCTGCTGCTGACGAGGGCCTGGGTGACCGTCCTTCCTGTTACGGTGGAAATCCACTTGTAGATCGGAGGAGCATGCGGCGGGTGTTGAATCAGGAGGAAGAGATGGCGTTGACCTGCTTCGTCATGGAGAGTCGCATTGAGGATGACCCATAGGTTGCGTGTGTTGTCGGTGGGCGTTGGAGCTGTTCCTAGTGCGGTCGGCTACCAGGAGTCATCCCAGGCTGAGAGCGTGGATCTTAGGATGAGGATCTGCGTCTTGTCCAAGTTCAGCTTCAGTCGGCTGTTTCTCATCCATTCGGCGACAGTCTCCATTCCTTCGTGGAGGTTGGTTTTAGAGGTGATTGGGTCTTTGGTGAGGGAGAGGATCAGCTGGGTGTCGTCAGCGTAAGAGATGATGTTGAGGTCGTGCAGTCGGGTAACGTGAGCGAGCGGTGCCATGTAGACGTTGAACAGCGTTGGGATGAGGGATGAGCCCTGTGGTACACTGCAGATTATCTCAGTAGCTTCGGAGCGGAAGGGGGGGAAGGCTGACGCTCTGTGTTCTGCCGGAGATGAAGGAGGTTGTTCAGTCCAGGGCCTTCTCTTGGATCCCGGCCTCGTGGAGGCGTGTTCGTAGTGTGCAGTGGCAGACCATGTCGAAGACGGCTGACAGGTCCAGGAGGATGAGGGCCGTGATTTCTCCATTGTCCAGCAGGGTCCTGATGTCGGTGGTGGCGATGAGGGCAGTTTTGGTGCTGTGGTTGCTGCGGAACCCAGACTAGTATGGGTCCAGGATGCTGTTCTCCTTGAGGAATCTGGGCCGTGTTGACGGCCTTCTTGATTACCTTCGCCGGGAACGGCAGCAGGGAGATGGGTCGGAAGTTCTTGAGATCCTTGGGGTCCGCCTTGGGCTTCTTGAGTAAGGCGCACTTCCAACTCTCCAGGAAGGTTGCTGTCTCGAAGGAGATGTTGTTGGCTTTCCAGAGGTGGGGGGTGAAGGTGGTGCTGGCTTTGTTGAAGATGTTGTGTGGGCATGGGTCAGACGGGGATCCAGAGTGGACGGAGTTCATGATCTTGATGGTGTCGTCGTTGTTAATGTTGGTCCAGGAGATCAGGCAGTTGGTGCGGGTGGTGGTCGTGGAGGAGGGAGTCTCAGTGGTTGCCAGGGCGGTCGTGGCATTGAAGCTGTCATGGATGTCTGCGATCTTGCGGTGGAAGAAGGTGGCCAGCGAGTCACACAGGTCTTGCGAAGGTGGGATGCCGTTGGTGTTGGAGCTGGGTTTGGAGAGTTCCTTCACGATGTTGAAGAGCTCTTTGCTGTTGTGTGCGTTGTTGTCTAGGTGGTCTTTAAAGGAGACCTGTTTGGCGGATCTGATGAGGTCGTGGTGTCTGCGGGTGGTGTTCTTCTGGGCTGCGTGGCTTTCCGGTGTTCGTTCATGGATCCAGGTCTTCTCTAGCTTTCGGCAGGTTTGCTTGGAGGCCTGGAGGTCTTTAGAGAACCAGCTGGCTTTCTTTCTTTCTTCTGGTGTGGCTGTTGGAGGGTTTCTTGAGCGGAGCAAAGGTGTTGGCGCAGTTGTCGATCCACTGTCTAAGGTTGCGGGAGTCGGCGTCGGTCGGGTCTGTGGGTGGGCTTCGGGCGAGGGTGGTGGTTAGCTGGTCTTCGGTGACTTTGCTCCAGCAGTGGCGGGGGATCTGTTGAGTGCGGTGGAGCATGGTGGGTTTCCGGAAGGTGAAGTGGTCAGTCCAATGGAGTTCGGTGGTGTGGTTGAAGGAGACGTGGGGGCTTGCGGTGAAGGTGGGGCCCAGCGCGTGGCTGGCGGAGTGGGTGGGTGTTGTGACAAGTTGTCTTGAGTCCGAGGTTGGTGAGGTTGCCGATCAGGGTGGAAGAGTTGGAGTCTTTGTTGTTCTCGAGGTGGAAGTTCAGGTCCCCTACGAGGATGTAGTCCATAGAGGCAAGGGCATGTGTGCTGACAAAGTCAGCGATGGATTCGTTGAACTGTGGTCCTGGGGGGGGTCTGTAGACGAGGGTTCCTCTGAGGGTGGTGTTGGGGTTGGTGTGGATCTGGAAGTGCAGGGGTTTGGCGGTGCTGAGGATGTTGTTGGTGTTTGTCGAGATTTTGAGAGTGTTCCTGTGGACGATGGAGTTTCCTCCTCCTGCTCCGTTGGTGCGGTCCTTGCGGGTGACCTTGTAGCCTTCCGGAGTGACTATGGCGATGTCCGGTGCCGAGGACGGTTTCAGCCAGGTCTCTGTCAGGAAGGCGACGTCTGGGGTGTTGGGGTCCAGTAGGTCCTAGAGTTCAAGGGCGTGTTTGCGTGTGGAGCGGGTGTTGAGAAGGATGCATCTGAGGTAGTTGGGTTCTTTGGTAGGTGGGTTAGCGGGTCGGATGCTGGTGAAGCTGCAGTTCCGGCAGGAGAAGGGCCCTTGGGTGCGCTTCGAGGCGACCAGGCAGCAGGTGCGTGGTCGCCCGGTGTTGGGTGCGTGGAGAGTTCTGGAGTCGTAGCGGAGGTGGGCATCGTGACATTCACAGAGGCCAGGGGTCCTGGTGCTGGGCGTGGTCCAAGCGCAGATGGGCTTGACTGAGGCGCGCCAGTGGCGCCTCAGCGACGCGGCGTCCATATGAGGGGATGTGGGAGGGAGGAAGAGCTGGGAGGCGGGAGCTGGGCAGCGAATAGGAGATCAGGGGGGCGGGGACGCAGCAGCGGGAAAAACAAGGGGGGGAGCGGGCGAGGGTTACCGGAGGCAAAGCAGAGGGCACAGAGGTAAAAGAACACAGAAGTGCTAAACACAGTACAAAATAAATGACAGAGCAGAATTCAAGCAGTCAAAGATATGCGGGGCACAATACCAATGCGAGCGGCAGCAGCGGGATCAGGGCACACAGGAGGGGCTGTGTGACGGCGAGAGGAGCGACCTGCCTGGTGACAGGGTCATGTACCACAGTACCTTCATGTATTGATTGTATATGACTCAACTGCACAAGGCAGAACACATGAAAAAAGCAAAAACAAGGAGAAATGAAGCATTTCTCCTCGTTTTGCCACCTTAAGACTAAGGGACATATTATCAAGCCCCTTATCGCTGCGTTATCAGCACTTTTCTGCCGATAACGCAACAATATTTGCATCGCCCTATTATCAAGAGAGCGTAAGGCAATTAACGTGGCTTTAAGCCACATTCATTGACTTAACACTGCCTTGATAATAGTGCCCCTTTTACGATAAACTAATTGTGAAAGGGGGCGTGAAGTGGGTTTTGCAGTGGGCATTCCACTCCACTGCAACACCCATTCACTTCAACAAGCTTGATAATAGGTGGCAGCGTCAAAGTGAATGGGTGTTGTGGTGGAATGCCCACCGCAACAGCCACTGCACTCCCCCTTTCACAATTATTTTACCGTTAAAAGGGCACTATTATCAAGGCAGCGTTAAGTCAATTAATGTGGCTTAAAGCCAAGTGAATTGCCTTAACACTTCCTTGATAATAGGGAGATGCAAATATCCCCACATAATTGGCAGACAAGTGCTGATAACGCGGCGATAAGGGGCTTGATAATATGCCCCCTAGTCTCCTCGGGGGTGACTGCGTTGATGGTCCGCCGTCAACATAAAAACTGTAAAGGGATTGTAGCAAGCCTGTGCATTATTCAGCACAATGTCTAGGCCTGTAAAAAACTGCAGAATTCATTTTGTGACATTTCACAAAAAATATGGAAAATCAGGTGAAAATGTATGATACATAATTTTGCAATGTCTCACCTGAAAATTCAATACAAAGGCATAGCATGCGTTCAAAAGCAGTACGAGATTCCTGGAAGAGAACTCATTCAAGGAGAAAATGTCTTCCGTAATAGATTTTCTGCTTGAATCATTCGGCTTCTATTGAAGAAATTTTGCAAAATTTCACTTAATGGGGAATTCATGGAAATTTCACTTATTGGGGAATTCCTGGAAATGTATGTTTGAGAATTTTGCAAAGTTCGAGACCACAATTAAAATGTCACAAAGGCCTAGCACTGGCCTTAAAAATGTCAACCGAATTCTGGGAGTTATAGATAGTTCTAAGAGCGTATTGTTGTATCTTACAATAACAGGACTCCGGTCAATGATAGCCGGGATGTGGTGTGTGATGGGGATTTATTAATCAAATTAATCTCCTAATAGGCAAGGCAGGACCCTTAACATATACTCAAAGAAAGTATACCAAAAACTGTCTAGCTTGACCATTGAGTCAGTAAAATATTTTGAAGGCTATGTGGCTCCTAGAGAATCACTGAGGAATAATTAATGTATTTTTAAAGTGCTGGAAAATGAGCAGACACTTTATCAAGTGACACTTGGAGAATGTAGGGGTGCATACGTGTGAGGAGGCTGTCATATTTATTTGGGAGGGGAGGCCTAGCAGCTTACAGGAGGAACTGTCAAATGTAGGTATGTAGAGTTAGCACTAGTGCAGTCTAAGATATGAATTGAGCTCTTGTTTGGAGTTGTGATTAACATTAGGGTGGTTTCGAACTGTGGACTTTTATTTTCCTTACTTTTTATTGCTGCATTGATCACTGTTAAAACACACACACACACACACACTTATGTGTGAGGTCCTGTGTGTTTCTTGTGTACACATAAAGCACTCTTGCTCTTCTACTGCTAGACTTGGCAGTGCTAGAAGAGTGACCGGTCTGGTCATCTGCTCTCTCACGCCTTGCTTTTCCCTACCTACCACTAGTGCAGGTGTGGTGCCATCCTAAACACCTGGTGGGTTGTTCAGCCCTGCTCCAGTTCCTCCTCAGTCTTCCATTCTGTCCATTAGGTGTACTGTGACTCCTCATCGTGTTCGGTGTGGCCACCTTGTTCTCCTCTCCATTCTGTCTCCGCGATACACTCTTACAGTCTATTGTGAGTGCCTTTGCCTGACATATTGATCCTCTCTGGATGCCGCAGGCTCCCCTCTCTGTGTGCACCAGATGCATCACCCTCCTTACTGTGGTTGAGTATTACCTACTGTCTTTCCTCTATGCCCCAGCCTAATCCACTTCTCCACTGCTGGGCCTCTGTCTCACTTTTTTGACCAAGTCTTTTTATTAAGCATGTTTAATTTAGACCATGACAGACAGTATCTGCAAAGCTTTCTAGGAGATTACAGATAATGTTGATGTGTTCATAATACACCAATTAAACTCCTTTTTACCCAATTAATGAAAACATCACTGTGCTACTATGAGGAATTATGCTTAAAAAAGACAAAGGGTGAAAAAATGTGAACTTTCGGACAATACTTGAGCAGTGGGAAGTCTGTGATTGTTGTGTGGCTTCTGTCTATGCGAGCAAGGGGACTACCCAGGCACAGGAAGGTAATACAGATACAACAATGCGTTCTATACAGGGGAGGAAAGCAGGGGAGGAAAGCAAGGGTGTGTGGTGCTTCTTGTGAGCTGGAAGTAGTTGCCGGCATGCCAAGGACAGGGGAGTGGTCACAGGGAGGAGAAGTATCAGCCACTCACATTTAACATGGTGGGGGAGGGAGTCATCTTTATTAATGCGTTGATAGTGGTTCAACATATCATCCCATTACATAGGGATGGGGTGTTTAGGGAAGCTCTTGCCTCTTCTTTGCCTCCAAGATGCAACCGTTGGGGGCAATGACGCATGTCTCTTTAAGGTTATAATCCATTTAGCTAACAAGAGGGTGAGCTCTGTGAACCTTACTTTGCTTTGTGTGCTTGTAGATGCCAACTAGTGAAGAAGAAAATGAGTGCTGGCCCTCAGGAGGATATTCTCACAACTTTCGAGAATACAAACAAGGGGGAACCTTTTGTTTGTATGGGTTATTTTATTTAAACCCTTTTATAAATTTTCAATCATTTTTGGAAACATTTTTTCATGGGTGAGAAAAACACACTTAATACAAACATTTACAATATTTACAACTATCATACAACTATCAAACAACTGACATATGTACATGTAAATTCACATTTATATACAAGCTTCTTTTGCAAGAAAAAGTAAGGAACCCCCTTCCAAATTACATTTGCCACAAAGTATATTTTTTTAGCCAGGTAGCTAAAAGTCAACATGGACTCATTACAAACATTTTATGTGTAACTGTGTGAATTTGTGGCTCCTCATGAGGGATTCCCCATAGCATACAACCGGTCTGCCGAAGCTGCCTGTGCATTAGAACCTGCCCCGTATGAATACTGTGCTGTGCTATGTGTTGTTCAAAAGAGAGCAAGTATCCATCTAAGGAAAGGTCTCCAGAATGTTAATGCTTTTTTGAGTAAGTTGCCCATTAGAACATGTGAAGAGGGAGTAGTCGAATCAGGGGGAGCAAGCACTTACATACTCCTAGCCCAGGTAGAACCTGGTAAAGATAACCTCAGTCAGGTGCATCAAGGGCCTTCTCCAAATCCAGCACTAGACAGGCAGATTGAGGAAATTGGAAAGAAACTCTGTCCATGATGTGGAGAAACCTGCGGATGTTTAGGGAGTTACTGTAACCAGGCACAATCCATGTTGATCTGAGTGGATAAGCGCAGGGAGTATTTGTAAGTATCTGTGTGCTAGAATCTTGCTTAATATTTTGTAGTCAGTACCCAAGATAAGCAGTGGCCTGAAAGAAGGCAATTGAGCAGGGGCAGCTCCTCTGCAGTGGCGGAGGAGCGTAGCCTCACTGGCTCAGAGCTAACAGGTGAAAAATTAAACCATATTCTATCATTGTTTTATTTTTTACCTTCTGGCTCAGCCATCGTGTGCAGGGAGGGGTGGGGCCAGGACTATGAGAGGGGGGCAAAGGAGTGGCTCCTGTACTTCTAAGTGTGCATGTGTCTTTGGCTGGCCGATGTAGGCTGGCCAAACACACATGCATCCATAGGTTTCTCCAACTCAGCTGTAATGAACAGCCAGGTAGAAGAAACAGCACAGAGTCCCTGTCCTGAGCGGAGCGTCACACTAGCCCGCTCAAGTCAATCCCGTGCTGCACTCGTAGCATGAGGGCAGCACGGGGATTGCACAGGAAGTTTTTGATGCTGTCCCAGCAGCTCCTGGGACTAGGAAGGTGAGGAGTGGGAGGCAGCCGGCAGCTTGATGTAAGTCTTCCTTTTTATAAAAGTTAATATTAAACTCCCCTCGTGTTCCCCCTCCCTTTTTCCACCCGTGTGCCTCCTCCACCTGCCCCACTCCTTTTGGTTTGTGGTAACTGTCACTGCAATTCATTTGGATCTCGATCAGGCTTGGATATTGATAATAGGAGGAACAAACTGGGTACAAGGGAGAATGCCTATCTAGAGGGTTTCTATATATATATATTGCAGTTAAGCGGGGAACCAGGTGAGTTGCAAACATTATATAATATTTAAGAGAGAACTAATCCAGGGGTTTTTCTGTTGCTAAATTTTGTATTACTAATTTGATTACAACTTCTGAAGTCAGGCCAGCAAGCTCTTACCAGTGATCTTCAGGTAAGCTAGGAAATGTGAGTGGGGCCAAGAACTGGGTGGGGGCCACTGCAGCAGGTCTGTGGGTGTCTTCTTATAGCTTCGAGTATTATTAGCAAAAAGCGTCCAGTTTATCACATTGGGCGTAAAGCACCGTGACAAGCTAGAGCTGTATATATACAATTGTGGTTGCTTGAATTTTCAGTTGAACTCTGAATGAAAATTCATATGAAAATACCCGCGGGTATTTTCATATCGAGCAATGGAGGACGGAGTCTTGTCTGTTGTGGTGGAATTTTGATGCTCAGGAACGGGTGACAGGCGTTTTGGCAATTTGGATGTTCGCGGGCGTATTGAAAGCCTGCAGGTGAACGACACTCCGCTTGATACGGTGGACCTGATATCGCACAGGTTGAGGGCAAGAGTTCAACTTAAAATTAGAGTCTTGGAGTAAATTTGTGAACACATGAAGTTACATTCTCTAGGCGATTGATCTCTACAGAGTCACACATTTGGCAGATTGCCTACTAGACGAACCTAGCACTATCAAGTTTTGAATGTACTAAGTGGAATTCTCATCAATTGTGACAGTTTAGAATTCAGTATCATTGGTTGCCCCGGAAGAAGGGTCGAATTAGACCCGAAATGCATTGGGTGTTTTTGTTTGTTTATTTTGTTCCCTGTTTGACAGACCAATGATTTACTGTGATGATTTGTTTACTATGTGGATGGTAATATTTTAATGATGCACACAGATCGTTTTCGTTCCATAAAAGTGACATAAAGCTGAGTGTTTTCACAAGATTAACACAGTGTATGTTTTGTGAATCATTAGAAAAGTTTCTTTAGGATAAAAATTGATGATTGTTAGATATTTGAGTTCCAGGGTATTGAAGCCTGAGGGACATAGTTGAGCGCCTCATAGACCAGGTGTTCCCTGGCCTCAACAGAGCTTACAGTAGAAGGGGAATAGGGCATTCCCCACATGAGACTGCTCACTTACTCATTGAACTTGATGTACATTATTAACAGACTTTTTCATTAAATAGGAGTGCTGTTCTACACCTACAGAGCATGCTTGAATTTTCTGCCATATGAGCCACATTACCAATCCGCCAACCATATCACCCTCTGCATGTGTCATAGGCAGTGTAGTTTAAACAACATAGGCATTCAATTAAAGTAGTTGACAGTGCAGCAACCCTGCTCTGTCTCACTCCTTGTCCTTTCTGCATGCCTCTGCCAGACTTTGTACAGCCCACATTAAGAAAGGGAGCCTTCTCTATTTCTACATCAAAATGCTCATGAACAATGCTCATAATGCTCTTAAATTTTAAATGTGCATGATAGCCTGATGATCACAAATGATTTAAAGGAAACCTGAGTGAACTCCCATTGTGCATGCAGCCATCTCTGGTATTTATTGCAAGTTTTCCTGATCTGATACTGTCAGGTTGTTCTGTGACTAAACAACTATCAGTCAGAAAAATAAAAATGGTAAATGCTGAAGATATGTTGATTATATAGTATTCTCTGATATCTAGATGCTACCTTTCCTTCAATCACAGATCAGGGCCATCTACAAAGGAAATGAATGCTTCAATGTATGCGTGTTTGGATATTTACTTTGTCCTCTTTCTTCATTTCTCTCTAGGATGTGAAAAACATTTTAAAGAGGTACGTTCACTTACGTTTGTAAATTTGTTCTTCCAGTACTCTTTTAAGTAATAATTATACTATACAGAAGTTATTTAATATGTTGGTGCGGCCTCAGACCCGCTCTCTGGAATCCCGCTGTGAAGGACTTACAGGAGGTACCAGGAGGGCTTCCTCTCCCCAAAGGCCGCTCAGGAGTAAAGTAAACTTCATCCCTCAATAAGTAGTGCTCCAGGAGGCGTGTTTGCAGAGTGTTGGAGAAAGGGGGCGTGGCCTCTGAAGACCTCATAGCAATCCCACAACAATTTGTAAGAAGCTTGTTGTTTAATCACATCCTTATCAATGCAGTGTATGATGGAGATCGTCTTGCAGTCCTATCATGAACCCCCTGATCGTCTTGCAGTCCTATCATGAACCCCCTGGCTTCCAGCCTCATATTTCTGAAACTGTATCTGAAAACAAAATACAAAGGTGGTCTGAGTGGATCTGCTCTGAATACTGAAAAAACCGGTGCATTTTACTATCAATGCTTTATTATTGGATCATGTCTGATAGCCAAGCACAAATGCTCTAGAATTTCCCCAATAGTCTGTGCAATTTACACCGAATGCCTCACAATTATCCCCTTAAACATAGCAGTGCTAAATTCCTTTCTAATCTCTTTATAGCCAAAGGTATTTGCACATCACGGTGCAAGGAAACGAGCGCTTTGTTGCCTCAGCAACCGTAAGCTTGACAAACACTGACTTGTAAACCTTGAACGATAGGCCCGCTACTCCAAGCCTCGTTTTGAAAGCTAAATGCACTCCGCCCACATGGGCGTGTGCGTCCCAAGCCTCGCTTTGAGCGAGACACGCCCAACCCGGAATCGCGCGCTGAAACGAAAACACAGCGCTTTTAAACGCATTCACCGGCCCCGCTCTCCATCGTCGGGGTCCGGTTCTGAGGATTCTTGCAGGTTGAGAGGCGGGTTGAGAGCGCTGAGGGCGTGAGTCTCCATTCTCAGCGGAACGATTTTTACGATCGCCACAAGCTAAGTACCTGTACGCTTAGGTTGCAATGACATTTAACTCTTTCCTTTCTTAGGATGTGCCAGGCGCGCTCCAATCCTCCTCCCGAGACCCATGGTGCTAGTAGCGCCCTATTTTAAAGTGAGATACCCTCCATATTTACCATCTTAGGGGGGTCACCGACCCTCTGGTCAAATTGATCCCTCCTTATGGAGAATTCACATCGTGTTTTTACTCCCCCCTCTACAATCGTAGTTTTAAACCACCTCTAGCACTTCACCTCCTAGTATATAATGCTACAACATCCCCAAGGGCTACTTGGATGGTGCATAAGATATCATCTATTGTGTGCACACAAAAGTTTGCCACCATCTTAGGAGCACTATGATAACTTTACCCTAGCATATACTAATTGTATGTATGTCTATATTTGTTTGTTTGTATAGTCTCTCTTACAGGTGCTGATACACCCCTGAATTTGGTTTTTTTTTAGAATGAGCATTTGCTCTTCTAATTTTTAAGCACTTTTTTTCACTTTTCTTTTTTCACTTTCACGTCCCCAGGTTAGGGTGGACTATTAGAGTGTCCATACCGCCGGGGTATAGTCCTGAAGAATGCCTTGGTGAATACATACCACTAGTACGGCAGAAACATGTTGACTGATTAATTTAACCATGTGGTATTTAGCTGAATTTAACCAAATCCTAACAACCTTGGCAATTAAATTCAGACACATATACCACCTACACGTGTCTTAGGGATCACTCATTAAAGTTTTTTTGATACCCTGTTAGGCACTCTTAATTTCTATTTTTCACAACACGTCCTCCCCACACGACCAGCTCCGCAGTCTTTCTGGCGTCGCAGCACACCGAAGAGACACTCGGTCTCTTCGGTGGGGCCCGATGATGAAGCATGACACTGACCAGGTCGGTGTGTGAGGGCCTTCCTACTCAATCAGAGTGATTGTGTTAAAACCCTCCTATCATTTGCTCCATATTCCTGGCAGTCCTGTGACTGACCAGACCTCTCTTCTTTTGTTGTATTGCATTTAACCGGGGATTAAGAGAGTGTCCTTGATTCTCCCTACCTCTCCCTTTGTTGACATATATCATAGCAGCGCACAGCTGTGAGAGCTTTTTTTACCTCAAGCAAGATAATAACAACCCCCTATCATTGCTTGTTCTTTTAATACTAATATCTCACTATGGCGAACCTGGGTCTGACATACTCTGAGGCGGAAATCGAGGAGTTGATGTCAGATGCTGCAATCTTTGCAGATCCACACATATCACAAGCAATAGCCAACACTGCTGAATGGGAAAACCTGTCAGAGAAAAAGAAAGAGCATATACGTACTGTTCTTCATGGCACGATCCTTAAGGGCTATCTAACATCCAACACAGCCCGAAAGGCCTTTTGGTGGCAAATGCCCCGCGCATCTTTCTCAATGATGCTGCCTTTAGGAAGGACTGGGCATCAATCGCATGGCACTGCACACGCGATTGGATGGTCTTAATAATAAAGACAGCACTGAGACTCTCGGAATCCCTTATGGTAGAAATCAGAGAAACTGAATCTCACTTTAAATCCACTATCACCGGCTACAAAAAACGACTAGATGAATTAAACAAGGAGATGAATGAATACAAAGACAACCTGATGCAATCGAAGGCAACCAAACTTCAAAAAGACCAAAAGAAGTTCGAGTTCGAAAAAGTGTACCCCTACTCTGCCGCTTCATTCACTCCACCAGCACGCAATGCCAACAACTCCGATTATTCAGACGATGATTCATCGAATAGCAGTGGTTCTAGCAACAACTCTTTTAAACAAACAAAAAGAAGAGGGAACCGTGGCAATAGAACCAAAGAGGTGGACATGGAAATCAAGGTAACCACCAACAGTGGTATCCTCCACAAATGGGGATGGGCACACACCCTTATGCCTTCCAACAGCCACCCTACCCATTCATGGGCTGGAACCCAGGCTTCATGCCCCTGGCCAATTTTCAACAGCAGTATAGACAGCCTTTTTTAGAGAGCGGCCGGAGAGGCCGAGGCAAAAGGAGAGGCAACACCAGAGTAACCTGGCAAGAGGACGACTCGGTAGCGAACCACACCCAGAGCAACCAGCAGCCGGGCCCGAGCGGAGTATGAGTCTAGTGACTAATCTATTTGCTAGAACACTAACTCCTGCGGAGATCCAAGTATTGGAAAAAGGGTTAGGTTTTGTACCTACAGCTAAACCTGACAAATTTAAGTTGCACTGCGAACTGGCTGGATTTTTCCGCAAACTGAAATTGAAAGCGTTTTTTGATGGAAAAACTGACCCAATGGAATCAGTTAGGAAAGGTGACACAGGATGAAGACCAAGTTCTACTTTCATTCCTCCTCCGCACACAATACCAGCGGCCATAACTGCTTTTGAGCAAGCCGTTTTCAAAGACCTAGAAAATTGCCAGAACCCGAGAACATTCGGAAATTTCAGTACAGCTGAATTCCAGGCATTACAACAATTAAAAAACAACACCTCCATAACTATAAAGCCTGCAGACAAGGGCGGAGGGACTGTTATCCAGAATACAACCGACTATGAGAACACCTGTAAAAATCTACTTGGGGATGTCAGAAATTACACTCCACTGACATCGGATCCAACTGCTGACCTCACAAAAAGGATCACCTCCCTGGTAAAACAAGCAGAGGACCAAGATCACCTATCCAAGAATGAAGCAGCATTTCTGAACAACACGAGTAGTGTGATACCCTACTTTTATACGTTGCCGAAAATGCACAAGAACAGACTACCACCACCTGGACGTCCAATCGTCTCAGGGATCGGTTCGCTTCTAGAGCCTTTATCACAATTCTGTGATTATTTTCTAAAACCATTGGTACAGTCTACACCAACTTACCTTAAAGACACGAAAAGTCTGTTGCGTCTGCTAGCGGAGATTACATTTCCTGAAAACTCAATCACCCTTGTGACACTAGATGTAGAAAGCCTCTACACTAGTATCCCACAGGACGACACCATCGAGGTCCTTACTAAGGTACTTGATTCAACTGCCTGGCAATACCAGACTCCGAAAAAGTTCATTATTGAGTGTGCCACCATAGCACTGAAAGAGAACTTTTTCTCCTTCAAAGACCAATTGTACCTACAATGCTCTGGTACATCTATGGGCAGTACTTTTGCGCCAAGCGTGGCGGGGTTGTATGTAGCAGACTTTGAAGCCAAGCATATCCTGCCACCCAATGCAACCTTTTTTTCGTCAATGCTTCTGTGGAAGCGTTACATTGACGATATTTTGCTCATCTGGAATGGCAGTAATATTGACCTGGAAAATTTCCTTACATGGATTAACACCCTAGACCACAACCTAAGGTTTACCAACACCACGAGCAAAACAGACATTGTGTTCTTAGATGTGGTCATCTCAATTAGTGGAACGACACTTACCACTAAAACCCACAACAAACCAACCACAAAGAATAACCTCCTGGAATTTAGCAGCTTCCATCCTCGCCCGCTGAAGGAAAACCTCCCTTACGGACAATACCTCAGGCTAAGAAGGAACTGCAGTACGACCACAGACTTCAAAGATCAATCAATCAACCTCACAGAAAAACTAAAAAATAGAGGCTACCCGATATCTACCCTTAACAAGGGATTCAAAAGAGCCAAAAATCAACCAAGGGAGGCACTCCTTGAAGAAAGAACTAACAATCCAGAACAGATCCCACTCACCTGTGTCACCACATACAGCAGTCTCTCAAACATCATGAAAAAGAGCAAAAACAAACATTGGAGTATTGTAAAAACCTTGAAAAAGGATTGGGAAAAACCCCTTTTTTCATTCAAAAAGGGATGCAGTTTAAGAGATGCCCTGGTCCACACTCGCCCAAAAGAGAAACCACTAAACACGATACCGTCAGTGACGACATCATGGGGCCTTCCATAAATTACCGGACACTACCCCTGCTCGGACTGTAGTGTGTGCCACTTAACACAAGCTACTAAAACATTGACACTGGAAGAAGGCAAAGTGTGGACCCAACGTGAACACACTAATTGCAACTCGATCAACGTGATCTACCTCATCACCTGTCCCTGCCAGCTCCGGTACGTAGGTATGACCACTAGAAAGGTAAAACAACGTATCTGCGAGCACCGGAGCAACATAAGGTGCAAAAAAGCAACAACGAAACTGAGCCGCCATTTTCTGGATAAAAATCACACTACCAATGATATGAGGTGGACTGTCATTGAAGCGATCGATGGTACTAGGAATGTACAAAATAGACTGTTCGAAAAGGAACAGCGCTGGGTATATCGCCTGGGGACCAACACCAATGGCCTCAACGACGATATCCCCTGGAACACAGTCCTATCATGAACCCCCTGGCTTCCAGCCTCATATTTCTGAAACTGTATCTGAAAACAAAATACAAAGGTGGTCTGAGTGGATCTGCTCTGAATACTGAAAAAACCGGTGCATTTTACTATCAATGCTTTATTATTGGATCATGTCTGATAGCCAAGCACAAATGCTCTAGAATTTCCCCAATAGTCTGTGCAATTTACACCGAATGCCTCACAATTATCCCCTTAAACATAGCAGTGCTAAATTCCTTTCTAATCTCTTTATAGCCAAAGGTATTTGCACATCACCGGTGCAAGGAAACGAGCGCTTTGTTGCCTCAGCAACCGTAAGCTTGACAAACACTGACTTGTAAACCTTGAACGATAGGCCCGCTACTCCAAGCCTCGTTTTGAAAGCTAAACGCACTCCGCCCACATGGGCGTGTGCGTCCCAAGCCTCGCTTTGAGCGAGACACGCCCAACCCGGAATCGCACGCTGAAACGAAAACACAGCGCTTTTAAACGCATTCACCGGCCCCGCTCTCCATCGTCGGGGTCCGGTTCTGAGGATTCTTGCAGGTTGAGAAGCGGGTTGAGAGCGCTGAGGGCGTGAGTCTCCATTCTCAGCGGAACGATTTTTACGATCGCCACAAGCTAAGTACCTGTACGCTTAGGTTGCAATGACATTTAACTCTTTCCTTTCTTAGGATGTGCCAGGCGCGCTCCAATCCTCCTCCCGAGACCCATGGTGCTAGTAGCGCCCTATTTTAAAGTGAGATACCCTCCATATTTACCATCTTAGGGGGGTCACCGACCCTTTGGTCAAATTGATCCCTCCTTATGGAGAATTCACATCGTGTTTTTACTCCCCCCTCTACAATCGTAGTTTTAAACCACCTCTAGCACTTCACCTCCTAGTGTATAATGCTACAACATCCCCAAGGGCTACTTGGATGGTGCATAAGATATCATCTATTGTGTGCACACAAAAGTTTGCCACCATCTTAGGAGCACTATGATAACTTTACCCTAGCATATACTAATTGTATGTATGTCTATATTTGTTTGTTTGTATATTCTCTCTTACAGGTGCTGATACACCCCTGAATTTGTTTTTTTTTTAGAATGAGCATTTGCTCTTCTAATTTTTAAGCACTTTTTTTCACTTTTCTTTTTTCACTTTCACGTCCCCAGGTTAGGGTGGACTATTAGAGTGTCCATACCGCCGGGGTATAGTCCTGAAGAATGCCTTGGTGAATACATACCACTAGTACGGCAGAAACATGTTGACTGATTAATTTAACCACGTGGTATTTAGCTGAATTTAACCAAATCCTAACAACCTTGGCAATTAAATTCAGACACATATACCACCTACACGTGTCTTAGGGATCACTCATTAAAGTTTTTTTGATACCCTGTTAGGCACTCTTAATTTCTATTTTTCACAACACGTCCTCCCCACACGACCAGCTCCGCAGTCTTTCTGGCGTCGCAGCACACCGAAGAGACACTCGGTCTCTTCGGTGGGGCCCGATGATGAAGCATGACACTGACCAGGTCGGTGTGTGAGGGCCTTCCTACTCAATCAGAGTGATTGTGTTAAAACCCTTTTATCATTTGCTCCATATTCCTGGCAGTCCTGTGACTGACCAGACCTCTCTTCTTTTGTTGTATTGTATATACAATGTGCCAGAAGGAAAAAAGGGGGAGTAGGGTGGGTAATGTGGTTTGGTGAGGGATTAGGGTTTAGTGAGAGGCATTTAAAGATCCAGTGAGGTCACAGAATACATAATTTGACATCACATATGCATGTTTTACTAAGCCACATGGTAAAACAATATAAAACCTATGCCATATATTGAAACACAGTAATAATAGTCTGTTGTTCATGGATAGGTAAAGATGTAGAAGTCGACGTTTAGATGTAGGTTAGGTTGCCACCTTACTACGGGGTCTTCCTCAGGACTGGGGTGGGTGATGTGGGTTAAAAAGGGGCACCTAGAAACAATGAAACATAAGTTAAGCTAAAAGAAATCGCACCTATTCAACCATAGGCGTAATTATATGCCAATATTTACCAAAGAACCACCCAATTCCGGTGGCGCTTGTTCAGCTAAATGAAATGGGCCGGTAGGCTACTCGTGAGACAGGGAGAGCACGATACCACCTGAGGAATAAGGTGTATCCATAAGTGGCCCATCAATGGTTACCATACACATAAAAGTGTGAGTCAAAAGTTAAATCAAGCATCAATCAAACTAAAATGTAGTAAAATAAGGGGGGGCGTACACACATGCCAAGCTAATTGTTTACATCTCCAAAGGAGGGGGATAAGAAAACACTATCTTCCTCGTGTGTCACAATCGGTTCAAAACCAATCCTTATCGTATGAAAACATACTGGCTTCCTAATATGGTGTAGAATACCAAAACACTAGTCCCCAGATACATCACACATCTCAAAACACACCACAACCAATTACCTCTTGTTGGGTCAGTCGTGCATTCCGATTATGAGCTTTCTGATTCTGAAAAAATGGTAATGGAAAATATATATGTTGCATCTATAATGCACATATTGAGGCTATAGGGCTCGACGAGTAAAGGATTAGCAAGCGGAGTACTGGTATACAACTCACTGATCCTCCGTGACCTTGAGCTTCAATAATGTATTGGCAATCCCCGTGTTTTAATCTAAAAAGGGATTGGGGAAGTGAGATTTTTAATCAATTATCAGATCGCTCCTATCTCACTTAAATCATTTGGATCGATTGTTGCCTGTCATTGAGTAAAAGACAACCCTTCATCAAGTCAAACCAGCCCCAAAGTGACACCACTCTAAAGAACCACTTACCACTGATAAGTTTAAAGATTTATTATAAAGCCAAGATTAGTTGCAAGTACAGACATCTCAATATAAGGTTCAAAAGGTACACAGGCAGTAAGATGAACATAAACTCTCTGAGAGATCTTAATCGACAGAAGAAAACTACCAAACCTAGTTCAAAAATCAGTAAGTTAGTTATCATTGACACAAGATGAAGCTTAATCGTCATTGACAAAAGAGGAAACAAATCAGGTTAGACTGACCCTACTCTAGACTAGATGACATCCCTACTCAGCAGGTACTTTACCTAAAAAGGTGTCAGCTGTGATGACTTCCAAAGAAGTTCAATCACTCTCTCTTGACCTTAGGTGAAAACCTATGCATGGCAGCAGTGCCCTTTCTGCCTACCCATCCGCTCTCTACGGGTCCTCAGGCCATCTGCTCTGCCTCCTCCCCGGGATGCTGTCCCTAATACAAAATCACAGTATAGGTGGAACGCCCCTCTGAGACGCCCACCACGTACACATTCACGTGGTCTCGATTCTGGCTTTTTCCATGATTTCACTTCTTTGAGCCGCTTTGTTAAAGTTGACCTTGCTTCCCAGACTCCGTCTCCAGCAGGCTGGTACCCCCATGACATTCCAGTAGACTCCTCCGGACCTGAGCCTATCTCCCCGGACAGAGCTCTATTCATCAAGTTCTTTGATTGGTAACCCCCTCGCACCTGCAAACAGATACTTCGAAGCAGGGCCCCAAATTCCAGGCTTCCCTTATCAGGTTAGGCCATAAAACTTCGACCAGCATTGGCAATTTATTTTAACGAGGCTCAATTTAAACTAACACGTGCAGATCAAAAGGAAAAGTTTTATCTTTCCAGGCCTACTGAGTTACATGCAGCGGCCTGCACTTCGCTGAACCATTATTTCTCAACTTAATAATATACAAACACACCACCCTCTAACTATAAAACACTTCTATAAAACATAACTTCTAACATATAAGCAAAATCATTGATTAAATGAATCCATGTTACATGAAAGATGCAAATATACATTTCGATCTTGTACAGTGCCATGTGGTTTGCACGTTTCTTCATTTTGCACATTACGTCTTTCGTCATTTAGCAGCTACATAACATGGAACCTGATTAACACGCTTTAATATTTCTAAACATTTCCACACAATTCTATATTAGCTCACACTCTATATGTGCTCCCTATACTTGACTTAAGCAATCATGAGTGAATGCGGATACATATTTTCACATTTCTTGATTACCTTGACTAACTTACACATCTATTTTGCAAATATGGCGCACTTATACATTTCATTCAAATTGCGCTCTCTCAGTTCCCCCCTTTGATGACCTTTAGGGGTCATCACCAGTACACCAATTTGAATGGTCAAACAGAACTTGTTGCAAGGCCTCCTCTTTTTATCGTTTCTAGAGCCCTCAGACTCCTGTACTGATTGTCTTGCGTAGCAGCTAACCTCTGCTCCTGTTCTCTCATGGACCTTTGCAATCTATTTGACCTATACCATTGGTACAGTCTCACTAGACCCCACAATATGATTATACAGATTATTATTATGATGATAGGCTTCAGAATATACCAGACAAAACCCTTCCCGAGATTGGCAAACCAACCTCCAACTTTACCCATCCCATGACCTACTTTTTCCCAGACATTTATCTTTGTTAGGTCCTCAATTTCTTCGTGTATCTTGGTTATATTCTGTATGCCTGTCTCAAGAGGTTTTGAATTGTCTGGAATGTAAGTACAGCATTCCTGGACCTTCAAAGCCTTACAGACTCCGCCCTCCTTTGCTAACAGAACGTCTAAAGCAAGACGATTCTGAAGAACCATTGCCCTTAACGATTGCATCTCTCCTTCCACCAGCATCAAAGATCTTGCAGTACTAGCAGACAACCTATCTACAACCGTTGCCAGTCTCCTGACTTTGAAGTCGTTCAGAATTATCCCTAAAAGAGGGAACATAGCACCGAACACATCTCCAACTATCTCAGCATCTCCTACATTTCGTTTCGGCCTAGCTGAAGTTTTTCCCTCTATAATTTCTAGATCTTTTGCATGATATATTTTGGGGAAGACAATAGCCAAATAACATGATCCGTACCAGTTGTCAGGTAGTCTCACATAGGCATTTCTTCCACATACAAAATATACATTTGGAATCACTTGCATCCCCTTTAAGAAATCCTTCGTGTAGTATTCTAGTCGGAAAGCATGTTCACAATCAACTTCCCCCACAAACACAGTTTCATAGTAAGTCTTGCTCCTGTGTAAACATAGCTTCCCTCTTTGTGTTCGATCTAAAGCTATTGGACCATTACTACCCATCTTCTTGTGTGCCTTCTCTTCCTCGGTCCAATCTGTTTTCCACTGTCCTGACATTTTCAGAATCTTTCGTCTCCTGTAACGGTCATCCACTTGCCCTATAAACTTCTTCTCAATTTCTGACACTTTGCAAGTCAGGTTATTTCTACGGGCATGTGAGGTATCTAGAGTGTCCCAAGGAATGAAAAATTTGGCCAACCTATCTTCTCTCTTGTAATAGTCCCACTTGTTCATCTGTTTGTAGTTCGGGACTTCTGGTAACACTGAATCATAGTTCGAAAAATAATACTCAAAACTATCTCTTCCATAAAATATGCTAAGCAATAAGCTACATGTGATTCCATAAGTCAGGGGGAGATGATGATATCTAATGCCTTCGTCTACAGAAGCAGGCAGCTTCATGCAGACATAGCAATCCTTCGCCTCCATGGCGTCAACATATTCATACAGCAACTTGGCATATGCATTGGATTTAAAGTTCACCTTGCTCTCGTCTTCATGTAACATACGAACTTCTGCTGATAATAAAGCCTTTTCTCTCACTTCGTTGTATTCCATTTTATCAGCCACTTCAGGTTTCGATGTCACTACGGCCTTTGCATCGGCTATCTCTGTCACACTTTTATGTCCCACTATATATGATACTGTAACTACTAAGGCTATTAGGAGAATCACTCCTGCTAAAAGTGTGCCTATTATACATCTTGCTTTGCGGTTCGGGTTACCAGCCTCCATGTTCTCAAATAGTGTAGTTTTCTTTCTCGAATTCAACTAAAAGGTCTCTTTCTTTGTTTCTTCAATCAGCTTTCTTTGCTTACTCAGTCTTTTGCACCACACCTGGAAGCTGATAAACCCCGTTGCAAGTTCAGTCTCTTGAGTTTCAACAACAGACAACCCTAGCCCTTCTCCATCCACTAATGAAATGTCCCTAATTTTCTTCTTCATCCACTTGGCGCTAGGTTATCCCTCTCTCTGGTTTTATTTACAAAGTCTCTTTTAGGTATCTACTATTATTCTTGTTCCAGCTGCTCTAATAGCGTATTCCAACAATTCCAAACGAAGGGTGGCTTCTTCGTGTTCTGGTACTGGGTGACCCAAGGTTGGAAATTCTAATCTGTTCAGTACCAGGTCTTTGATCCTGCTTAAATACAGAGGGACAGGGAGAGTGAATGTTAACAACCCTTCGGTCTCAATTCCAGGTGTCAACAGTCTTACTTCCACAGTTACGATTGGATCAAGGTTGGTTACCTGCACCTCCCTCACCCTCCCGGATCTGTGTCCCCAAGACATCTGCCGCCAAGTAGGTCCACTCAGGAGTGGCGTATCTTCTGCAGGGCACACGCACCCTCCTTGATCTTCTTGGACCCTCAGAGTCTGAGTCCACTGCACCTTCTTCTAGGTCTGAGTCTTCAGAAATTGGAACAAGAGTACTCTCTGGATTTGCTCTCAGGCTTGGCCTTCTTCTTTCTGGCCAGCTAGCTTCTCCACTCCTTATCCTCCTGTTCCTTGTTCTTGCACTCGACTCTTGACCACCTGCAGCTTGATCAGTGTCTGATTCGTACTCCCAGCTACTTTCTCCTTCTGTGGCGACTTCAGTTTCGCTGGTGTATTGACCGTCCTCAGCCTGGTCAGACACGCTTCCAGTCTCTTCTGGCACCTCTACAGCTTGGCTGGTTCCCTCTGTGGATTCTCCGTCCTCAGCTGGATTTTCATCCGAGAGAGGAGCTGTTTCTTCCGGAGGTGCTGGAACTCTTCGGGTGTGTGAGGCGTGGATCCAGTTTGGCAAGCCTCCACACTTCACTGCAGTGTTCGTCACCAGTATGATCTGGTAGGGCCCACGCCAGCGCACGTCTAAGCAATTCTTCCTCACGTGTTTTTTCACCACGACCCAGTCACCAGGGCACATGTCGTGGCACAGGTCTTGGGACAATGGAACTTCAGCAGCCTGCACTTGAAGGGACACAGAATGAATGGCGTCAGAGAGTCCCTTACAATAGTCCAGGATCAAATCATCTGTGATGTTCAACAGTGCTGTAGTTGGTACTGATGGCAGTCTCATAGCCCTCCCCATTAACACCTCATGTGGAGAGAGGCCTGTCCTTCTGTCTGGTGTGCTACGTATGCTCATAAGGACCAATGGCAGTGCATCAGGCCAGCTCAAGGACGTTGATGAACAAACTTTGGCAAGTCGGGATTTAATCGTGCTGTTGATCTGCTCCACAATTCCTGAAGCTTCAGGTCGATAACTACAGTGTAATTTCTGGTCTATATTTAGGGCTGAGCAAAGCATCTTCACAATTTCGCTGTTGAAATGTGTTCCCCTATCTGATTCCAAAGAGGCCGGCACCCCGAAGCGCGGTATCAGTTCCCTAAGCAACAATTTTGCTACTGTGAGTGTGTCGCACCTGCGTGTGGGGTAAGACTCAACCCATCTGGAAAAAATGCAGACAACCACCAGTACGTATCTGAGGCGGTTACACCTTGGCATTTCAATGAAGTCCAGTTGCATTCTATTGAATGGCCCTCCAGACCTCCCTATGTGACTCAATGTGACAGGTGTTCTCTTTCCCACATTCAGTTGTTGGCAGATCACACAACGTTGACATACTGCTTCTGCCGCTATTCTAAACTTGGGGTTGTACCAGGTCTGCCTGAATACCCTCACCATAGCATCTCTACCTATGTGTGCTGGTCCATGTATTCTCCTCGCCATTGGACTAATCAGTTCGTTTGGTAATACTGCCCTCCCATCTGCTGAGACCCAGAAGTCCATCTCACTCTTGGTACAACCTGCAGTTTCCCAGGTCTTTTTCTCAAAGTCAGGTGCATTCTCTTGTATACATTTTAACTCATCCCAAGTGTCTACAGTTTCCAACAGCATGCTTAACTCGGTCCTTTCCTGAATCCCACTCACTTCCACCTCTGTAAAGGAATATCCTTGTTCCGCACAGTAACGTGCAACCTCATCAGCATATCTATTACCTTGTGACACAAAATCAGTGTTTCTAGTATGAGCTGTACATTTTACAACAGCAATGGCTGCCGGACCTTGTAGTGCTTCCAACATCAGTCGAACAAATTCTCCATTTCGAATAGGTGAACCTGAAGAGGTCATGTAACCTCTCTGAGACCATAATTGCCCATAATCATGAACTACCCCGAAACCATACTGGCTATCGGTGTAAATGGTGACTCGAATCTTGCTACCTGCTAAACAGGCGCGTGTCAATGCAATAATTTCAGCTACCTGGGCGGAGTGTACTCCTTCCAGGCAAGCGGCTTCCACAACTCCGGTGATGGTGCAAACGGCATAAGCTGCTCTCAGCTGACCAATATCGTCTCTTACACATGAGCCATCAACAAAGAATATTTCATCGGGGTCAGTCAGTGGCTCATCTACGATATCTGGTCTTGGTTTGGTGCATAGTTCAGTCACATCAAGGCAATCATGATCTGTACATACATCATCATCAATGTCATTTGGAAGTGGCATCAAAGTGGCAGGATTCAAGACAGAGCATCTCTTAAGGGTCACGTTCTCTGCAGCAAGAATGACTTGCTCATAGCGCGTGAGTCCTACTATTCGTCAGATGCTGTGTCTTGGTCCTGGTCATTAACAGTTCCACAGAATGCGGTACATACACCACTAACTGGTGTCCCATTACAATGTTTTCGCAACGCTCAATGCTGACACCCGTTGCAGCAATGGATTTGAGACATCCGGGCAACGCTGCGGCTACTGGGTCTAATGTAGCCGAAAAGTATGCAACTGGTCTACGGGCATTTCCATGGATTTGGGCCAAAACTGACAAAGCACAACCTTCTCTTTCACAGCAGTACAGTAAGAATGGCTTTTCGTAATCTGGCATTCCCAAAGCCGGAGCACGGCACAAGTCCTCTCTCAGCTGTAGGAACGCCATCAAACAATCCTTGTCCCATGGTACCGGATCACTCACCTCCTTGTGCGTCAGTTTTTGCAAAGGTTTTGCTTTCAGTGAAAAATTAGCTATCCACTGTCGGCAATAACCAACCATTCCTAGAAACATCCTAACTTCTCTCTGTGTCGTGGGCGAATTCATTTTCATGATCGCCTCTATCCTATCTGGTGACACCTTTCGTTTTCCCTTTTCAATTCTGTGACCCAAGTACTGTACTTCTGTCAAACAGTACTGTAATTTGCTCGGGGACACTTTGTGTCCGTTCTCAGCTAAATGATTCAGCAAGGTGATGGTGTCTATTTTGCAAGCTTCCTCAGTTTCTGACGCTACAAGTAGGTCGTCTATGTACTGGACCAGAACCGAGTTCTGTGGCAGTACTAGACTTTCAAGATTCTTCTTCAGCAGCTGATTAAAGATCGATGGGCTCTCTGTATACCCCTGTGGGATACGACACCATGTTAATACGCGATTTTCCAGCTTAAAAGCGAAAAGATATTGGCTCTCCTCATCTAAGGGGATTGAAAAGAAGGCCTGGCAAAGATCCATCACTGTGAACCACTCAGCTTGGAATGGTATCTGAAATAATATCACTGATGGATTCGGTACCACTGGACAACATGAAACAACAATGTTATTAATCTTTCGAAGGTCCTGCACTATTCGGTACTTCCCACTAGGCTTTTGCAAACCCATGATCGGGGAGTTACATGGACTTTCCACGATTTCCTTCAGTATTCCCTGCTTAATCATGGATTCGATCACAGGCTTTATTCCTGCAATCGTCTCCGGGGTCAACTTGTATTGGGGTGTTCTTTGATATTCAACATTTGGTTTTACCATGATATTTACTGGTTCTACCCCTTTGATCAAGCCTATCTCTTCTCCAGTGAAATCCCATACTTCAGATGACACTGCACCTCTTAAATCCCAGGGAAGCTCCTCCACCGTTAAGGTAGGGTACAGCTCCACACACATTTGAGAATTGGCAACTTTAAAGTCGGCATCATCGTCGTTAGTCAGTACCTCCACTCCCTGTGGTGTGCAATATATTGTACAATTCAGTTTGCACAATAAATCTCTTCCTAACAGACACACAGGGCTTGAATCACAAACCACAAACTGGTGCTCATCACTGTATTTCCCTATTTTCACCGACACTGGTTCTGTCAGTGGGTTTGTCATTCTCCTGTTTGCAACTCCTACCACCTGGATTGTTTCTCCCGACATTAGCAGACCCGGAACCACCGCTGATCTCAGAGTGGATCGAGTGGCTCCTGTGTCCACCAAGAAGGTTGTGGGACACCCTGCCACTTCAGCCTCCACATATGGTCCCCTTTGGTCCACCTCTAAAGCTGCCCCAAGTGTATAATCTTCCTCTCTATTCACTCGCTGCCCAGTTAAGGGATCAACATAGTAACATTCTTCTCCTCCTACAAAAAGAGGCATCTGCTTATAAGTTTTTCCTCCTGTCGAAATTCTAGGTGGTTGAGGGAACTGGGCTCGAGGAGTCTGGGTCCCCCCTTTGACCACCCCTCCCCTGGGTATCGTTGACCCCTTCACCAAACTTTTCCGGACCTCTTCCTCCTCTGGTTCTAGTTCTCCTGTCTCAACATTATAGGGGCACTCGCGTTTCCAATGCCCCACCTCGTTACACTGGTGACATCTAGTTGTCTTTTTCAATGTCGCAATATCTACCCTAGGTCTCTGCTTTTCCTCATCGTCTTTATTCTGATTATTTTGCTTCCTTCCTAGTGTCCCTGTTCCCTGCTGCCGTTGTCCACCCTGTCCAGCCAACTGCATCTGCACCATCATTAGTTTCTCCTTGAGTTTCTTGGCTTTGGAGTCTATCTCATCACTGCAGTACCTTGCATATCTCAAGATTTCATCTAATGGTTTGTTTTGCCAACAAATTAAATGTTGCTGGATCATCAAACTAATATCAGGTCTCAATCCCAGAACGAACTTTGACACAAACTGTCCTATGTCTCTAGGATCCATTACATCAAACCCGCTGTATTGTTTGAATGCTTTCAACAATCTCTCGTAATACTCATGGACAGTCTCTTTAGGTTCTTGGGTGGTCCGATCTATCTTAACCCAGTCTATGTCTTGCAACGGCACTTTATCCTTCAGCCATGCCATTACCCTTTCGTACTTCTCCATGACCTTTTCTGATGGGCCGTTTGTCTGAGCATCCCTATCCGGTTCAGATGTTGGCCATTCTACGCTAACCTTGCATGCTGTCCACAAGTCCCCCGGTACTACAATGTCAAACAGGGTGTTCAGGTCAACCCACAGTACTTTGGATATCTTTACGAACCTCTCTACCTGCTTATACCACTCCACGGGATTCTCTCTCAGCTTAGGAAAAGAATTGGTAAAGGCTGCTAGGTCCCCCCTACTCCAAGGCACATACACATAGCTCCCATTCGCGATTTCTCGCAAAGGATATGCTTCCATTCTCTGTGGTCCTCCCTCTGGGGACATCCCAATTGTGCTCCTCCTGACGGTCCCTCTCTTGGACCATCTTTCCTCCCATTTATCCAAATCTCTCCACGTTCTTATACCCAAGATCAGTTCTTTTATGTGTGTTTTCAACCCGATCGTCCTCCTCTCGTCTAAATCCTGATCCGTGCAATGCAGTCTATGGTTACCCTGCAATGCTTTGGTCCTTGATAAGTCTACCATGTACCTGCTTGCTAGTTCAGTTAGTCTTTCGTGTACTGCCCTCGCCTTCCGAGTAACATCCTTCCCTATAAACAGTACCTCATCCTGTTCATACAGGTCGATCCTTTCCATTGGCAATGTGCCATCTATTATTTCATCTAGGTCTGATTTCAGAGTGGTTACATCGAGTCTCCTTGCCTTTATCTCAGCTCTTAGTGCCTTATTCTTAGATGGTCCATTTACAGTCCTCCCATCCCAACTCCGAGTCCTACGCCTGGGCTCAGGTGAGTTATGAGGAGTCCTCCCTTGTTCCCATCTTTCTAAATCCCATGCTCTTCCATCTTCCCTGGGCGTGTGATGGAACACTGCTCGATCTCTCACCATTTCATTCTGTCTGTTTTGTCTGGTCTCCCTAGACACATGGTATGGTTCACCACCATTTCTCATGCTGTCACAGTTCCCTTGCTGTCTGGTGTCGCTCAGCACCCGATAAGGTCCCTCATCACTCTCCATGTTCCCGCGATCTCGTCTGTGATCACTGGATACATGGTGAGACCCCTCGCGACTCTCCATACTCCCTCGACTCCAATGTTGTACATCTTCGCCAGGTGTATGGTGAGTGCACCTGAAGCTGTTCCTGTACTCCTGCGTCCTTCGATCTCCCTCACTGAGGATGGGGCGAGGCACCCCTCCACATCCTGCACTCCTGTCTTCATGCATTTGTCTATTTCCACCAGTGGTATGGCGGGTATTTCCATTACTTTCCTGACTCTTCCCATCCCACTCTGGCCCGCTTTCACCAGCTCCACAGTGAGACAGGGTTCCACTTTCTCGATTTCCCCATTCTGCTTCCGCTCCTAACCTGTTGTTTTGAGTTTCTACGGCAGCATCCCATTCTTTCAAATACTCCCTTAACTCCCTAAAGGATTTCGGCGGTGGTCCTCTCAGATCCATCAGCTCTCTCTGACCCCCTTGGTCTATTATGGGATCCACTGCTGAATTCAATGGGGTGCTCTGACCTCTTGGTCCTAACAACTGCCTCTGTGAATTAATCGTATTGTTCCTGCTTTCCATCTCTGCTCTTTCCCTGTCTAATCGTGCCTGTTCCCCCTCTCGCGCCTTCGCTGGGTCGTAAATCGAAACTACAGGACCTATGGTAACAGGTACTTGAAGAGCGTCCGGCAGTTGGTACGACCTTGCACACTCCGTTTCTGGGACCTTCTGTACCACAAATCTTCCGACCACTGTCTGCACTGGACTAGGTTGAGGTATTTTCTCGCCTTTGTTGTGTTCCCAATCTGTTATGGGGAGTGGTCCATATTCCCCTTTACCAGTCCCATCCCCCCTTTGGAGCTCGGGACGTTCAGTCTCTCTATTGTACGAAGGTGGTCTGTCCATCAATAACCTATTTACCAGGCTGTCTTCTGTCTCGCTCTCATCGTCCTCCACTAAAGGTTTCTTTTCTCCTGTGACTTCTATCACTGGATACAGTTTATCTACTTCAATTCTCTGCACTCTCCACTTTTTAGCTTCTTCATCCCATTTGGCATCCTGCACTGCTCTTACCGATCGTTTCACTCTTTCTTGACGCCTATTGAAACTCCGGTCGTATGCCGCCCTAAACCATGCATTAAGGGCTTCAAACTGTGTTGGTCTGGGTAGAGGTCTCGTTGCGAGCAATACTGCTTTCAGCTGGTTCAATGCTTCTAACCTAAACGTTCCGTATTTCGGGAACGTCAGTTCCTCATTTCCCTCTGTTATCTTGCTCCACTCCGAGATCCACAATATAGTATGTAACCCAACATTCACAGCCATATAATGAGCCGGTGTACCCTCCGGCGGGGCCTCTTCCCCGTCTACCGCTTCTCTATTTTCTCTCTTAAAGATCGCTCTCAGACATTTAAAACACTTCATGTTCAAAATCTACAAATTTCCTTAATTCTTTTCCTTTGTTTACTTCCTGATGACAGCCTACCAATCCCTGCGCGGCTCTTGCTACCTGTCCTATCACAGCGCGGCTCTACACCAACCGGCCTATCCCAGCGCGGCTCGCTCTGACATCACTCGTCCCCCTTCGCGGCAGTTCCCCTCCTTTCTCAGCTCGTCTCCCGGTCATGCATGCGTCCCATTCATACACCGAAAAATTACTACTTCCGCCCAAGCGATCACTTTTCTTGACTGTACGTCCACAGTCTAACTGTAATTGTCACCTCAACTGACGAAACGTCTTCCGCAAACGTTCAGACGATCGTCTTAACTGATAGGTTACTTACACACAGTAAACGTTCGACCAGCGTCCGTTACTCATACACTCACTCTTACGTGCTCCCCCTATCACGGTCCTTCGGGCGATCAATGGTACCTCATGACCCCCTTCACAATGGTAGACAATTACTCTGGATGTCCGATACACCCGAACCACTTAAGCTCTCTTTTGAACTTAAGATTTTCACTAGGTTGCGCGCGCTCACAACCGTCTCATTCACACTACAGGCATTCAACTCCGCTTGACATTACGACACATGTACAACACAAAACACCGCAATCTGACAACGCATGACCCTTTATACTCACTCTCGACCGACACTGCTGCTTTTCTTTCTCGCACCGTCAACACCTTCTTCGGCAGGTGATTCTTCTTCTGGTCATCGATCTCTAGGGGCCTTGGGGTAATCTTAACCTAATCTAGGTCGCCTTCCTCAAGAAGACAACCATCTTTCTCTGCTACCAACTGGGGAAGTGAGATTTTTAATCAATTATCAGATCGCTCCTATCTCACTTAAATCATTTGGATCGATTGTTGCCTGTCATTGAGTAAAAGACAACCCTTCATCAAGTCAAACCAGCCCCAAAGTGACACCACTCTAAAGAACTACTTACCACTGATAAGTTTAAAGATTTATTATAAAGCCAAGATTAGTTGCAAGTACAGACATCTCAATATAAGGTTCAAAAGGTACACAGGCAGTAAGATGAACATAAACTCTCTGAGAGATCTTAATCGACAGAAGAAAACTACCAAAACTAGTTCAAAAATCAGTAAGTTAGTTATCATTGACAAAAGATGAAGCTTAATCGTCATTGACAAAAGAGGAAACAAATCAGGTTAGACTGACCCTACTCTAGACTAGATGACATCCCTACTCAGCAGGTACTTTACCTAAAAAGGTGTCAGCCGTGATGACTTCCAAAGAAGTTCAATCACTCTCTCTTGACCTTAGGTGAAAACCTATGCATGGCAGCAGTGCCCTTTCTGCCTACCCATCCGCTCTCTACGGGTCCTCAGGCCATCTGCTCTGCCTCCTCCCCGGGGTGCTGTCCCTAATACAAAATCACAGTATAGGTGGAACGCCCCTCTGAGACGCCCACCACGTACACATTCACGTGGTCTCGATTCTGGCTTTTTCCATGATTTCACTTCTTTGAGCCGCTTTGTTAAAGTTGACCTTGCTTCCCAGACTCCGTCTCCAGCAGGCTGGTACCCCCATGACATTCCAGTAGACTCCTCCGGACCTGAGCCTATCTCCCCGGACATAGCTCTATTCATCAAGTTCTTTGATTGGTACCCCCCTCGCACCTGCAAACAGATACTTCGAAGCAGGGCCCCAAATTCCAGGCTTCCCTTATCAGGTTAGGCCATAAAACTTCGACCAGCATTGGCAATTTATTTTAACGAGGCTCAATTTAAACTAACATGTGCAGATCAAAAGGAAAAGTTTTATCTTTCCAGGCCTACTGAGTTACATGCAGCGGCCTGCACTTCGCTGAACCATTATTTCTCAACTTAATAATATACAAACACACCACCCTCTAACTATAAAACACTTCTATAAAACATAACTTCTAACATATAAGCAAAATCATTGATTAAATGAATCCATGTTACATGAAAGATGCAAATATACATTTCGATCTTGTACAGTGCCATGTGGTTTGCACGTTTCTTCATTTTGCACTTTACGTCTTTCGTCATTTAGCAGCTACATAACATGGAACCTGATTAACACGCTTTAATATTTCTAAACATTTCCACACAATTCTATATTAGCTCACACTCTATATGTGCTCCCTATACTTGACTTAAGCAATCATGAGTGAATGCGGATACATATTTTCACATTTCTTGATTACCTTGACTAACTTACACATCTATTTTGCAAATATGGCGCACTTATACATTTCATTCAAATTGCGCTCTCTCAGGATCGTATTAGCACACGTTCAGTGTAGGTACTCTAAACTACTCAAAAGGTTGTCCATAAGTTGAACAGACAAAGCCCTGCTACAGACTAGAGTGGAAAACGCTTACTGCTGTCTCCGGAAAAAAAGAGAATGGCAGCCCGTTACAGAGCGCTTAAAAAGGAAGCGTGCACGTGTCCCGGAAAGCGCTGCAGTCACTTTTGACACAATGGAAAGACTAGACTGGTGGAAAATTGGTCTAAGCAAAAAACAGATCCATTGCTTTAAAAACGGAAAAGAGTAGGTTCCCAGAGTATATTAAAGGGATTAACTAGAAATATATTGTGTGTGCGATGGTTACAGTGTCACAATATAAACGGGCAGAACATACTGTGCTGAGTGCCGAATGAGCATCACATAAATACGGTAAACATTACGAAGTGGCTTAGTTTGGTGGCCTTGGGATATACATCTAGTGTACCTGCATAACAGCTGATGCACAGTGAGGTTCCGTGAATTCTGAACCCGTGTTTTAAATGTCATGTTTCCGTTACGATTTGGGTAACGGCGAACCGTAACTACTGAGTTCGGCAAGTACGAGTGTTTGCGCCATGTTACACACATGGTTGCACTATGTATTTGAAGATTCCGTGAAGACCCGTAGTTTTCATTCGGTGTAAGGCAGCCATTTTGTGGTTGCCCTCACATAGGCCGATGACTGAGTCCGAACGAGTCTTCAGGACCCGTGCCCCTTAGTTCGTGTTTGTGCTGACTTCTACATGACCCGAAGTGAACTGACCTTGTTGCCTGAAGCCGACCTTGCTAAGCCAGTCGGCTGATCAGGACTAAAGATCGAAGCACAGGACATCGTAAAGTTTACTGCACACAAATATGCGTTATCTTACTCCTATCTGTTTCTGTTTCTCTCTTTATGGTCTATTTATGATATGGGTCGTGGCCTTTTATTATGGGTTTGTCCGACTTGTCTAAAGAAGAATGTTGGGTTTGTCTGATGATTTACCATGGGCCGGGCAACTGAGAAGTGGGTTTTACTGTCATGCGATACCTTTAGTGTGGATACATGTGATTGGACAATTCATAAATATTGGGGGTTTGTCTGGAATGTGATTTTTGGCAAAAAAAGGGATGACTTGCTATGTAAAATTGAGCATTCTCCTGAGAACTCATACCGTGTTGACTTCCAGGACTTCTGTTACTGGCTGCAGTCAATAAATTAGATCTTTGACGTCACCAAGAAGAATCCCGTGTCTCTGTATATCTAAGACAGGTGAACCCGAAGACTTTGGGCGTGCCCCTGGCACCGCTGGGTCCTAAAAACCCGGTTCTTCAGTTGGCACCCAACGCGGGGCGGCATCAAGCGGTACCGGTCCAAGCCTGTAGATCGTGAGGAGCTTCGTGAGGAAATTCCGGAAGAAGGGCCCCCACTCCATCGACCCCGGTATGTCGAACGTGGACTGAAGGTCTTTGCTGCGAGGTTTCCCGCTTTCTAGATGGCTACGAAGGACTGCTGCCCTGACTGTCGCCCTGTCTTGGACCCCCCTTTGCGCAGCTTTGTAAGGCGAGCCGATAGACGGGTCTTCTGGTGACGTGACTGATACCTTAGTTAAGTATACGTGGGTCACTCCCAGTTCTTTGTTTTTGGTTCTTTGGTTCTTTGGATACTTAGTCTTTGGGTCTTTGATTTGGGCATTGCAATCTCCAAAGCCGAGGGACTCGTATATTTGCGAGACTATCGTTGTAGATAATCCCTTGAAGTTTGAAGCTAGATTAGTGAGCGAAGATGCCTGGTTTTAGCAAAATTAGGAAGATATTTTGTTGTGGTTGTAACAGGGATTCCCGATTGGAGGACTCATGTCCGATACCTCCAGTTGGAACTCTGACTTATGAGCTCTATTCTAAACACGGTGTGGGCCCCATTATGTTTAATGAAGTATGGGTCCGCTATACTAGGAAAGATGGTGTCTTACGATGGCCCCAACATGGTAGTTTTGATACAGAGATTTTAGATAGTTTAGAAACGAAATTATTTAGGAAGAAAGCCCGGCCGGCAATGTTTGACTCCTTTCGCCTTTGGCGTAAAGAAGCCAGACAACGAGAAATTAAACAAGCTTAAAGAGATAAGAGAGAAAAGGGTGTATCAATAATGCAAGCTGCCAAGCAGTTTAAAGAAGACGAAGAAGATAAAGCAATTGAGGTGTCAGATAGGCAACATAATATGGCTATCGATAAATGTTATCCAGCATTGCCACCTCTTCTTGAGAAGGCGACAAAGGACCCTGAAAAGGACACTTTAATGTCACATTTATTGAGATTACCACCCCCTTATGCACAGAGTGCTACGGCACCTCCTCCACCTCCAGTTGTTCCACCTCCTGGTCCTGCTCCACCACCGGCTCCTTTTCAGCTGGTTCTTCCTCCTACGGCCCGCCTCCTCTGGGGCCGCCAACCTTGCTATCAGTTTTGCCTGGACCTTCTTTGCCTTACTCTCTTTTACCTTTGACTTCTGCTACTTTGTCTCAAAATACTTTGTCTCCTGTCCTTATGACAGCTTCTCCTTCTGCTCGACAAAGAATGACTGATACTGTTACTGGTCTCTTGTCTCCTTTCTTTGGGTCATTGGGTATGACCCCTATTTCTGCACGTAAACAACTGCGTAGTCAGTTACCTAGTTCCGAAGAGCGGACAGTGTTTGATCTCCTGGCTCACAGATGGATTTAGAATGTTTCGAGGTATAATTTAGACTCAGTTATGGATGTCTTCCTGCAGTGGGAAGCACCCAAGCAAAGATATGTGTTTGACGTAATGTGTACTTTCCTACGTGAGGAATGGGAAGATAATGATTTGGGTTCAGTCCCAGTGGAGTTGTTAAATGTACAGTCCGAGTTTGCGAAAGGGACGGTAGTAGGTCCCGGAATTGAGAAAGCAGTTGCGATGGTACTTGCGTTTAGGAGCGATTTTCCTTCTCAGCGATTGTTTGAGCCTGATTCCGCAGTTAGGAGAAAGGTGCGACAATATCCAATGAGAGAAGTTCCCCCAGTATGGCGCGATGCGGTGGCCGCTGGTGCGAATAATATTCCCCCAGCTGTACCAGTACATTTTCAGAGAGTATGGGTACATGTTCCGTGGAAGAGAGTAGAGGTTTTGGCCCTTAAACAGTCTTTACCTGATCCCCGTAAGAATCCAGCTAGCTATTACAAAGAATTGTCCCAGACAGTTGACGCATGCATCATGAATTTAGCCGACATAGATATGCTGTTGGGTAACGTAGTTCCTCAACCTTTATGGGCAAAGATTCGTCATGAGGATCATGCAATAGAATTAGGTGACACATGGGTCAATATTGCTGCTGCGGATGCTAGGCAAGTTGGTGGTTCCAAGCCTGAGCCTTTAGTGGCAAATCTACCTGGCAAAATTATAGATCTTATGAAAATGATGATGCCAGCGTTACGAGTAAATTGGGACAAGTTAGCAGCATGTAAGCAGAAGAAGGACGAAAGTGTGTCTGATTTCTTCACTAGGTTTGAAGAGACATTTATAGATCATAGTGGTCAAGATATGAGAACGGAAGGTGGCCAAAGATTGTTCGTAGATAAGTTTGTCTTTAACTTACTTCCTGAACTGTGTAATAAGTTGAAAGATTCTGAGAGTTCTTGGGCTGTTTATTCGTCGGCCCAGATATTGGCGACTGCACAGTACTACGAGAATAGGGATAAGGACGAGAAAGAGAGAGTAGAGAAAAAGACAAAAGACTTAAAGACAAAGGTTCTTCTGCAGCAGGCGTATCCGCCTCGCTCGAATCAGCAAGAGTCACAGCAACGTCCACAGTTTCAGCAACCTCCACCGTTTCAGAGACTGCCACAGAAACCTGGGTATTTTCCTCCAAGACTGCCTTTGGGTTTGAATCAGTGTGCGTATTGTAGGGAGAATGAGTGCCCTGTTTTACGACAGCGCACAAGTGGTATGCCGGTCCCAAGAGGTCGTGGTGGCCTCCAGCCAGTGTCTAGGGGTAGAGGACATGGTACGTTTCCTCAGAACGAACGTTCATTTCCTCCGCAGACTTCGATGAATTGTTTTGATCAGCAGAACGTGCAGACTGGCAGATCTCCGCAATATTATGCTGATGATTACTATGTTGAGAGTGAGAGTACTGATTATAATGATTGCTAGGACAGCCAAGGACAAAGAGAGGGAGTAGTGTCAGCTCCAGTAGACCAGAATAGACCTTATGTTGCAGTAGTTACATCGGGTGTGGTAGAGCCTTTTCTCTTGGACACTGGTGCAGCGAAAAGTTCTATCATGCACTCTAAACTCCCTGGCGCACCTTTGTCTGGCTTAACGAATGTTTCAGTAGGATTTTCTGGAGCCCCAGTTCGTAATCCAGTTTCTAGTCTCTTGTCTCTTTCTATTGGGCCTTGTGTATTGGAAGCACCCCTTATTTTAACGACAGGTTGTGGTGAGAATTTGTTGGGTCTGGATTTGTTAAAGAGATTGCGTGCAACATTGTATTGTTCTCCTTCGGGAGTACATCTTACACTGGGTAAGAAAGTAATATCTCCGATGTATCTGTCTAAAGATCAACTTCCACTGGAATTGCGTTGTCTCCCTGATACTCTTTGGGCTACTGGTCCTAACGACGTGGGTCTTTTGGAGATTCCACCATATGTTGTGACGCTCAAATCGAATGTTAAATTGCCGCGTATTCCCCAATATCGGATTTCGAGTGATGGTGAACGAGCACTTTTAGCAAACATTTATGATTTAATTGAGAAAGGTGTGATTGAAGAAACAAGAGGTAACGTGTGTAACAGTCCTGTTCTGCCTGTCTTGAAGCGGACTGATTCTTCTCAGCCACCTGTGTATAGGTTTTTGATGGACCTTCGAGAGGTTAACAAGATCGTTGTGCCACAGTTTCCTGTTGTCCCAGACATTACTGCTTTGTTGACTTTGATTCCCGCTTCAGCTGCCTGGTTTTCGGCCGTAGATTTAAAGAACGCTTTCTTTAGTATTCCAAATTGCCGAAGATAGTAGAGATATTTTCGGCTTCTCTTTAGGAGGTCGAAGCTTCCGGTTTAAGCGCGCTCCTCAAGGCTATTGCGAAAGTCCCTCCATTTATAGTCAGGCTTTGAAATCTCAGCTTGATACTCTTGTGTTGCCTACTGGTGCTGCTCTTATTCAGTATGTTGACAAATTATTAGTGGCTGCTGATGATGAGGAAACTTGTAAAGAAGCTACTCTTTCTTTGTTACAACATTTGTCTGACTTGCGTCATAAAGTGTCACCTTCAAAGTTGCAGTATTGTCGCCAAGAAGTGACCTACTTAGGTCATCTCTTGTCGAAGGAGGGAAGAAGGTTGACCCCAGAACGAATTCAAGCGATTGCTCAAATGATTGTGCCAAGTACACAGAGAGAGGTACGTGCTTTCTTGGGTATTACCTCGTACTGTAGACAGTGGATTCCGAATTTTTCATTACTCGCGAAACCTCTATTGGCACTTACTTGTAAGGATACACCAAACCCTCTTCCTTGGTCTGACGATTGTCAGAAAAGTTTTTCTGAATTGCGTGATGCGTTGTGTTCTGCTCCAGTGTTGGGTACTCCTGACTACAGTAAGCCTTTCACACTCTACGTCCACGAGAGAGAGGGTTGCGCATTGTCAGTTTTGACGCAACTATTTGGTGAAAAACAGCGTCCATGTGCGTATTTCTCGTCGACTTTAGATCCGGTAGCTAGAGCGTTGCCAAGTTGCTTGAGAGCTGCAGCGGCTGTTTCTGTCCGACAGTCTGCTGGATTTGTGATGGATAATACGTTGGTTGTGATGGTTCCACATGCAGTGGATACTTTATTAAATAGAACAAAGACCCAGCACCTCACTAGTGCGAGGTTGTCGGGTTATGAGTTGACGCTTTTGGCTAGTCATGTGCACATCAAGCGGTGTAATGTATTAAATCCAGCTACATTGTTGCCAATTTCTGCGGATACAGATGGTCAGGAACAGCATGAATGTTTTCTTAGGACGGAAGAGGAAACGAAAGGTAGAGTTGATCTGAAGGATACTCCTCTTTTGAATCCTGATGTTACCCTCTTGGTTGATGGGTCATGCAACAAACTCTCGAATGGTGATACGAGTGCAGCATATGCCGTGACGACATTATGTACAATTGTTGAAACAGCACGAGTGAGCCATAATTCGGCGCAAGCAGCAGAATTGATTGCATTAACAAGAGCATGTGTTTTGTCAGAGGGAAAGAAAGTGAATGTGTATACCGATAGTCAGTATGCGTTCGGTGTAGCACACAGTTTTGGACACTTGTGGAAAGAAAGGGGATTTCTCACGTCGCATGGGACTAAGATCCAACATGGACAGTTGGTGAATGAGCTTCTTGAGTCACTTACTTTGCCGAAGCAAGTTGCGATTGTGAAGTGTAGTTCTCACCGGAAGGTTATGGATGATGTTGGTCGTGGTAATGCGTTTCCAGATGAAGTCGCGAAAGAAACAGCGAGAAATGTCATGAGTCGAATGTATGTTGCAGGCCCTGCGAGGTGGATTGGTGCAGCCGGAATGTGTGAGGATACGATTGAGAGTGTGAAATCAATTCAGGCTGAAGCTACTGAAAACGAAAAGAGCGTGTGGAGAGAAACTACGGGTAGATTGGATTCGACTGGCTGTTGGGTTGAGTTATTAGAACACCAAAGATGGATGTTGCCCAATGCGTATGGGCTTGCGGTGGTTACGATGGCACATGGAATGTCTCACATTAGTGCGAAAGGGATTTGTAAGTTGTTGGCTCCAGTGTGGAAGAATGGTGGGATTCCCAAATGTGCGGAGAATGTGGTCAAGAATTGTATGGTGTGTCTGACGTCTGGTAAGGGAACTCCAACTCCAGCTGGTCAATTTGCGCCTCCGACGTATACGTTCGAGGATCTGCAATTGGATTTTATCCACATGGAAAGATGCAGCAATTTGAAATACGTCCTTGTAGTTGTTTGTGCCTTTTCTAGATGGGTAGAGGCATACCCCCTAAAAGATAATACTGCCTCGTCCACAGCCAAAGTCCTGCTCAAAGAATATTTCCCTAGGTTCGGGTTGCCAAGGATGGTGTGGAGTGATAACGGAAGTGAGTTTGTGGGGAAGATCATGAAGAGAGTGTGTGAGGGTTTGGGCATAAACCAATGATTCCATGCCGCGAATCATCCCCAATCAGCTGGTTTAGTGGAATGTTACAATGGCACGTTAAAGTTAAAGTTAGCCAAGATTCAGGCAAGTTCTGGTCTCCAATGGCCCGATGCTCTGCCGTTGGCACTTTTGTCAACTAGAACTACAGTACATTCCCGAATCGGACTTAGTCCGTGTGAAATTGTTTTTGGTCGACCGGCAAATGTATGGGGAGTGCCGAGACCAACAAAATTTAGTGATGTTGACTATCCTGTGTTGGTGGACTATTTGTATGACCTAACGGCTAAATTGCGTGTCTTACATCAACAGGTTCACGATAGCCTGCCACCAGCCTCTGTGGACCCAGGTCACACCATCAAACCTGGTGACTGGGTCCTCGTGAAAAATTTCCAGCGGACTAAGAACGATCAGCCCCGCTGGACAGGCCCCCATCAAGTTTTGCTATCCACAAGAACGCCTGTGAAAGTCTTTGGGAAGAAAAATTGGATCCACGGCATACATTGTAAGAGGGTACCTTTACCTCTGCCGTACGACCAGTGGATCCGTGAAGGTGTTGCAGACACTGAGACTGAACAGTTGCCAAAGTTCACAACGTTTAGCGACGCTGAGTTGGTATGGAGAGGGACGGAGAAAGAAGACGACGATGTCTTGCAAGTAGCTGTGCCTCCACCTTTGAGATTGGACACCACCGAGCCTGAACTGTTATTTCAAAGCCAGACAGAGCCTGGTAAAAACGGTTATAACTTACGACCTAGAGACAATGGACTATTAAAGAACAAATAATTCCTTTCTGTTTTTGAGAACTGCACTCTCTCAGCCAAGAAACTGTTTTGACTTTTTTCTTTTTCGAACCACCATCCGGGTTCAGCTGTAGGGTCGCGATGTAAAGACTTGGGATTGCAACCGTGTAGACACAAGGTCGACGGGTCTGGTTGGTCTTAGGGCGTTCCCTGGACTGACAGACGCACTCCTTAGCAGAAGAAAACCAACCGCCGCGAACAGCACGATTAGAGGATGGAGTTTCTTGGGATCGAGAGAGCTGCTGAGAAAATGAACTCTAAGATGAAACTATGTAGAATAATGCACAGCAAATGTTTTCTGATTACATGTATTCTGATGTTCTTTAGCATGACATTAACTTTGGTGGGTTGGATTGTCTTCACTACCCAATTGACTTCTGCACCCATTTCCCAACCTACGACTTTTCCTACTACTACTCCTTTGCATTCTTTTCATATCTTACCCGAACACGAGCAGTTTAGAAGGTCAGCATTTGTAAATAACTCATTCATACAGCTTCTGCATCAACATCAGTTGGTAGTGAACATCACTAATTGTTGGGTGTGTGGTCTCATGCCACATACTACGGATAGAGGTATTCCCTATCTGATCTTACCGTTTAGTCAGAATGGGTCTTTATGTATGTATGTATAGGCATTTATATAGCGCACTACTTACCCGGAGGGTCCCAAGGCGCTTCGACCGCTGCGAAACCCTTCCTGGCTTCCCTGAGAGATGGTCCCTTAATGGGTATCTCCAGGGTGAGACCAGGCATCCCCGGCGATCTGGTGGGGCCGTTAGTGAAGATGAGGCAAGCTAATGCCCAGAGTTGCCGAGTGTGATCGCTGATCAGAGTGGGCACCGAGGCGAGAGAATTATCGAGTCCGCTGACCCTGGTCCAGAAACCTGCCGCGCCGGGAATCGAACCCTGGTCCCGGGCCATCCTCTGCTCTCGGGTCTGCCGCCTCTAACCAGTGAGCCACACTACTTCACAGGGCTTTCCAGACGATGTTTATTTATGCCCTCGAAGTCTATCCCCTGCGTTCCATGAGAGATAACTTGAGTAATCAAGCCTTGGTGAAGGGAGTTACGAATATGAGCAGAGATATCAATACGTATAGAACTATTCTCAAGGATGAGTTATAGGCTTATATTGGTTGGAACGCGACCGGATCCAGTTTTAGTCTGAGTGAAAAGCAGAAACGAAAGAGGTCACCTCCGATCTGGATCGTACCCCACCGAGGTCATTTTTGTCTGCAAGGTAATGGCAAGAATCCGAAAGCTCAGTTGGGGAAGAGTGTTTGTACTCAGACGTATGTTTTTACGTCTCAATCTTCCCCGACGTTTTTGGCAGCTAAGGGCATGTATTTTGTTTGTTACAACAGAGCATATACATGGTTGCCCCCTGATTTTTCGGGAACGTGTTATGTTGGATATCTGTTGCCTCCTACGTATACTGCTGCCGCAGATTACCACAAGACGAGAGTTGTTAGAGGTGTCTTCGATCGAGAAGATACCGCTGGACAGGAAGGGGGAGACTTCCTTAAGGGTTTCCTACCGTTTTGGGGACCTATGGCTAACAGTAGAGGCTCGTGGCAATTGACGAGAGAGGTTGAATCCACAATAAATGAAACTGCCGGTGCCCTTAGTAATCTGACAGCTGAGCTTCAAGCGGATCGCCTTATGACGTTACAAAATCGCATAGTTTTAGACGTCATGCTTGCAGATAGAGGTGGAGTATGTAAAGTGATCCAATCGAGTTGCTGCATTTTCATCCCAGCCAATGCTCCGACGGTATACGAAGCCATTTCCAGGTTACATAAGATCTCCGAGTCTATACATGTGGTCGAAGGAGATTGGTCGTTAGCTGGATGGTTTTGGGGACTGTTATCCGCTTGGGGATGGAAGATTCAAATGATCATTGGTGTGGCTTTAGCGATTCTTTTCTCATGTTGTCTTTTTGTACAGTGTGGTCCTGCCATATGTGGCCTTTGTGCTACTATGTGTGTCAGGAGACCGCCTGTCTCGAGGGAAGCACAGAGAAATAAGATGATGCTTCAACAGCACCTTGATGATTTGATGAAAATTGACATCGACTCAGATACAGACTGAGTAATTGCCTATGTAAGGGCAAAAGGAGGTCTGAGGTTCCGTGAATTCTGAACCCGTGTTTTAAATGTCATGTTTCCGTTACGATTTGGGTAACGGCGAACCGTAACTACTGAGTTCGGCAAGTATGAGTGTTTGTACCATGTTACACACATGGTTGCACTATGTATTTGAAGATTCCGTTCCGACCCGTAGTTTTCATTCGGTGTAAGGCAGCCATTTTGTGGTTGCCCTCACATAGGCTGATGACTGCGGCCGAACGAGTCTTCAGGACCTGTGCCCCTTAGTTTGTGTTTGTGCTGGCTACTACATGACCTGAAGTGAACTGATCTTGTTGCCTGAGGCTGATCAGGACTAAAGATCGAAGCCCAGGACATCGTAAAGTTTACTGCACACAAATATGCCTTATCCTACTCCTATCTGTTTCTGTTTCTCTCTTTATGGTCTATTTATGATATGGGTCGTGGCCTTTTATTATGGCATTGTCCGACTTGTCTAAAGAAGAATGTTGGGTTTGTCCGATGATTTACCATGGGCCGGGCAACTGAGAAGTGGGTTTTACTGTCATGCGATACCTTTGGTGTGGATACATGTGATTGGACATTTCGTAAATATTGGGGGTTTGTCTGGAATGTGATTTTTGGCATAAAAAGGGATGACTTGCTTTGTAAAATTGAGCAGTCTCCTGAGAACTCATACCGTGTTGACTTCTAGGACTTCTGTAACTGGCTGCAGTCAATAAATTCGTTCTTTGACGTCACCAAGAAGAATCCCATGTCTCTGTATATCTAAGACAGGTGAACCCGAAGACTTTGGGCGTGCCCCTGGCGCCGCTGGGTTCTCAAAACCCGGTTCTTCAACAGTCAATAAGAATTTATACAGCCTGTTATCAATACACAGAGTTGTGGTGAACAACATATACCCTAACCAAAACTTATAAATTAGCAGCACATCATATTAGAATTACCATTCCTAAGTGGCTGAGTTGTATAGAGTCATGATATATGTCAAGTATTTCTACATGTCAGTTAGTACATAACTAACGGGAAATTGTACAGCTGGTGTAATTATACAGTTTCGGGTACAGAGACATAACAGTACAAGCACATATAGATTTAGCAGTCATCTTGCTTGTCGCCGTTCACCTGCAGGGGGAAAGAGAATACATAGCGAAAGCAATGCAAGCCAAAGTATATTATTAGAGACATGCTAGCTGGGCATAGTTAGCATTGTGTTCATTAAGCCCATTAGCGATTGAATCAAGGCGGCTCATCCATTTGCTTTCCCTGACATTTAGGATGGAGCTTATGTTACCTCCCCTTGGACCTAGGACCACTTTTTCTAGTAAAACCGACTTCAGGTCACCCGGTTTGTGTTTCGCTAACCTGAAATGGTCAACTAGTGGCGCCCCCTGTACGTCACACCTCAATCTGCTGCAGTGTTGCAAAATCCTTACTTTGACCTTCTGTTGGGTCTGTCCAACATAAATGAGCCCACAGGGGCATGTAATGCAGCAGATTACTTTGCTTGTGTTGCAATTAGTAAATGCATTTAGCTCTACTGTGTGTTGTTTGTAGGTACATTGCTTGGTTTGTGAGGTTAATTCACAGCCCCCACATCTGAAATGACCTGTGGTCACAGGTAAATTCCACAGAGTCTGTAATGTTTGTTGTTCGGGAGTTTCCAAAAAAGAGGTTACTACACTGTCCCTGATGCTTTTTGCCTTCTTGAAGGAGTGCATGGGGAGGGCATGTTGGCTGATGTCCTCAGCTATCAAGCCCCAATGCTTATTAACAATTTTGCGGATGGCATTGCTCTGTGTACAATAGGTGGTGACGCAAATCATTCTCTGAGCGCTTTCATCATTCTTTTTCTGTGTGACAAGAAGAACTTCGCAGGGGACTGTACCATACCCTCTTACTGAAAGTAACATCCTTTGTATTGTTACAAACAGTCAGCTGTATGCGACTACGTGGGGCTGGGCGTAGGATCTGACTGCAGGCCAGCCCTTTCACCCAAACTTATGCCGCCCAGCCTCAGGCCACAACCTGCACCCATGCCCACATTGTGCATGCCGAAGCCTATGCGCAGTGAGGGGATGGGTGCCTGTGGGAGGTTGGGCGCATGGCTTGGCCACAGGCAAGGCACTGTGCTCAACCACAACCTTGCACAGCCGAAGGCCGTGCTCAGTGGGGAGTTGGGCTCCTCCAGGGATAAAGGCGCAGCCCCTGGTCACAGGCCAATGCTCTGCTTCCAACCCCATGCCATCACAGCAATGGAAATCTTACTTTTATGTTAAAGCAACGTTATCATTGTTGAGAATGTCAGTTAAAATATACCATTTTAAAGAAACAAAACCACGGAAATTCATCAGTTATAATTATCTTAAATACCTATAACTTTCACCCTAAAGTCGCTATAACTTGAGCCATTGCCATACTCTGCTAATTACCTCACATATTATATCACTCAGACATGTGTTGTGACATTATTGAGATTATCACTGCAACTGACATCATTTATGTCAACACGGTGCATGGCAGTGGTGGGAGTGTATGGGGATGATTCACTTAAGACAGACTGTCTTAAGTCTGTCTTAAGTCTGTCTTAAGTTTCTCTTAAGTCAAACTTAAGACAAAATCCTAACTTTACTACTACTAAATGCCTTCTGTGAATACCAAAAGTAGTAAGTTTAAGATTTTGTCTTAAGTTAGTTCTGTGAATCTGGCCCATAGTTACTTGGTTAAAAGTTAGAGATATTTGGGTGGTTAATCCGTAGAGACTCCTTGAATCTTTGTTCACAGACTATCCATGTAACCCCATTGGACGAGTGAACTTTTAACTCCCACTGTCCAATTCGGGTTTGAGGTTCACTAGCCCCAAAGCTCTGATTGGTAGAAAATGTCTGTTGCAAGCGCCATTCTAGGACTCAGTGCTTTGTCCACAAGTCCTGGTAAAAAGGGAGTATGAATCAATGGGGGACAGGTAGATCATCCCCTGATACACTAGATCATGCAGGGATGTCACAAAGGGACCACATGTGTTTATCAAATAACTTAAAGCAAGGAACTATGGACCCTTCTTCACCCAACCACCTCAGAGTCAGGACTCATGTCCAGGTGTGTGAACCCTGCCTGGATGCAGCAATTCCATCAAGGGCACACAAGCCCCTAGGGTTAACGAACCCTAAAAAAATAACAATAATATTGAAACCTAAATAAATACTAAAAGTACTAGAAATTATATAATAACAAAATAAAAGGACTACACCCTTCTTGGCCATTTACAGTAAGTTGGGCTGCTCCTGGTAGGTGTTGCCATATATATTTTGTTTTTGTGTTTGCTGTACAATACATATTTGCAGAGTTGATATACACTCCACTGAATGGAGAACTGTGGATACTGTTGATAGTCAGCCCAACTTCAGAGCCTGAAACATGGCACTTGTGGGTTTGCACAACACAGATGCTTGTAAATTTGAGGTTCTGATGGTGAAAAGTACTGGTCTGAGCCCAGATCATCTCTTCCTCCAAGCTTCACGTTTCCTTGCAGTACATACAAGACATCCCATCCTTGCCGTATAAGTGTTCCTTCAAGTCGCCCCTCTAGAATCCTATTACGTAATTACTTAACCCCAGCAGGAGCAGTAGATGCACAAGCCCAGCCTCTGCTTTCAGCTGTGACATCCAACTCTAAGTCCTTGTAGAACACTCTTGTAACTTCATTTTACACTGATACAGGGAGATGCTCCCCAAGCAAAATATACTACACAACCTCCTGATCCATTCAATGTTGCACCATAGAAGGTATCCATTCATCTCATTAGCCACCTCATCCATCCATGTCCATTAGTCCTCTCCAATGTGTGTCTTCAGGCAAGATTCATGCTTACCACCTGGTATGCTTCAGATACCCCTAAGGTATCTCATGGTAGAGACATCTGTTCTCCATTTCTCTTCTTTTTATCTTTTTAACTTAATTATCTCTGGGCTTAAAAAACACTAAACACTCACCTCCAAACCCTACTCAGGTGTAAAGTTTGAATGTCATCTACAGTGTTGTTCTCTGATTCTCA